>NC_056726.1:1540576718-1540791718 GCF_019279795.1 Protopterus annectens
TATGAAGTTAGTGCATATCAGGTATATAGGTCTATCACATTTTATGGATTGATGATTTAAACAGCCTGACTCCTAATGAGTGAGCTTTTAGCATATTTTGAAAATGATGGCAAATTCTAGTGAGAAAAAAAGGAAAGTGTTCTAGAACTGGTATGAATGGAAGCTATTTTTGAAATGAAACAGAATTTTCACTGTGTCCCATCACAACTTAATTACCCAAAGACAGTATCATTCTTTGTCCATCATGTGTACCCTTTCCTACCCCAAACACAGACATTTTTAACATTTCTTGCAGCTGAGGACAGAGCCTAACTGGAAACTGCTGTTAACATTTGTGCAGTTTAGCATGTCCATCAATGCACTGCTATAACGTTTAATCACATAGCTAATTAAAAACTCTCTTGTGGCCAAAAATATAGTAGCTGACAGTAAAAACAGAAGTGGAGGGAATCTGGATGGCTTGTCATCTTGAAATCCTCTGCCAGTGTTGATTTGTCATATTTGAATCCAGTGTCAGGAGAAAGTAAAACTGTTACATTGCCATTCATAATGGCTAAGCCCTGCACAATACACTAACCAGCACTTTAACTGTAAGTGTGCAGATATATTATGTTCTGCTATTGTTATGTCAGAAGCCAGCCTAATATGTGACAAACGCTCCTAAAAAGCATTGCACATGCTTGCCTCTTTATGGTGGATATATAAAAAGTATGAGTGTTAACCAAGTCTGGCAATCTACCAGCAGCAGTGTGATGGCATAGAGGCAAACTGCTGATGGTTAGCCTACATAAGAGCACCAGGAAATGTGGTGCATGTAGTCACAAGGTCACTCAATATAAACGTACCAGGAAATATGATACATGTGGTCACAAGGTCAATCAATATAAGAGCACCAGGGAATGTGGCATATGTGGTCACAAGATCAATCAGCAAAAAAGCACAAGGAAATGTAGCACATGCAGTCATGTGGTTAATCAACATAACAGCACCCGGAAGTGTGGCACATGCAGTCATGTGGTCAATCAACATAACAGCACCAGGAAGTGTGGCACATGCAGTCATGTGGTCAATCAACATAACAGCACCAGGAAGTGTGGCACATGCAGTCATGTGGTCAATCAACATAACAGCACCAGGAAGTGTGGCACATGCAGTCATGTGGTCAATCAACATAACAGCACCAGGAAGTGTGGCACATGCAGTCATGTGGTCAATCAACATAACAGCACCAGGAAGTGTGGCACATGCAGTCATGTGGTCAATCAACATAACAGCACCAGGAAGTGTGGCACATGCAGTCATGTGGTCAATCAAGATAGCACCAGGAAGTGTGGCACATGCAGTCATGTGGTCAATCAACATAACAGCACCAGGAAGTGTGGCACATGCAGTCATGTGGTCAATCAACATGACAGCACCAGGAAGTGTGGCACATGATCAAGATATGAATGATAAGCAAATGTAAATCCTAGTCAGTGCTGATGCATGGAGATGAGGGTAGTAATGCCCTCTAGTTTCATGGTTAGCACAGCTCACCCTTGAGTACTAAACCAGACACATTGAGTACAGGATGCAAAAGGGTGAAGGTAAATGTCAGGATATGCGAAAGCTCTGCAATGTGAGTAGCAATTGCTTTTTTTCTCCTCATTAGTTTTGAATATGCTACACAGAAATAACTCAGAAATAACCTTGATAACATTGTATCATAGCTGCATTTACTTATGGCTTTGTGGTTGATGCCAGGCCTCTGAAACTCTGTAATAAATATATATATATATATATATATATATATATATATATATATATATATATATATATATATATATATATTCAGACATATCAGGGTCTACTGTCCCTGACAGCTGCTTGGTCTATATTGGTATACCTATATTTGTCCAACTTGTGGCTCAAATCATGGCCAGACATGCAATGTGTCAGTACTTACTCATATTGTCATCTGTGTCAGTGTTATGTGTAGCTTGGCATATGAATACTAATGTCAGTTCCTAATGCCATACATGCTATCGCCTCCTTTAATCTGTCAGTCTTTAATGCCCCACAGGCTATCGCCTCCTATAATCTATCAGTCCTTAATGCCCCACATGCTATCACCTCTTTTAATCCATCAATCCCTAAAGTCCCACATGCTATCGCCTCCTTTAATCTGTCGGTCCCTAACGGTCCACATACTATCGCCTCCTTTAATCCATCAGTCCCTAATGCCTCACATGTTATCACCTCCTTTCATCCATCAGTTCCTAATGCCCTACATGCTATCACCTCTTTTAATCTGCCAGTCCCTAATGCCCCACACATGCTAATGCCTCTTTTAATTCACCCCACACATCTGCCAGAACGTGTATTGTGTGCTATCAATAGCACATAACTCCTTCTCTCTTCTCCCATCTTGATAAGTTATGTGTAGAATTAATATTACGCAGCAGGCCTCAGTCCACTGCTCAGTTTGTGTGCCCCATTCAGTCATGTAAGCAGTGCTTTCAGAACTAAGCAGTAGATATGTGAGTTTGTCTATGAATCACACACCTGCAGGCCCAGCAGACAAAGCACACTCCACAGGACCTTATCTCTGACATGCAGGATGTCTATGAATCTGCCTGCCTCTTGCTAAATAATTAAGATTATAAATTAACTGATTGTCAAGAATGCATTTGTTCTGTTAATTAACAGACTCACTAGATACCAAATGTACAGCATCTGACAGTAAGAAGAAAACCGGAGGGAATCCTCATTGCTTGTCATCTTCAAGTCCTTTGCACATGCCCTTGTGCATATCTACCTCAACAGAAGACATTCTACAGCTATCACCACTGTGGATTTCTGTAGAATATGTTATGTCATTTGGAATTTATCTTGATTGCTCGACAACACATTCCCCAAGCACAAAAGCTCCAAAAGTGTTTTACCCATAACACTTTTAGTGGAAGCTCAGAGTAAATCTGTTTTTTCAGGGGTCACACCCCCCCCTACACCCCACACCCCAAACTTAAATGTATGACTCTAAGGTCACACAAAAGTAGAGAAAAGGGAGGTCTGCACTATTTCGGAAAATACTTTTGGTGAAATATTTTCGCTGAAATGGCACTTATCTAAATTATTGTTGACACACTAACAAGCTCCCGTCATTTGATGGTGACTGCTTATTGTCAATTAATAAACCCGTTTGCATAAAAAGTAAGGGGCTAATGACAGAGGTCTGAGGAGCTCCTAAATTTGCCTCTTGTGGATGGAACAGGGTGGTACCTACTGTAATTTTGATTTTGTGTACTGCAAGACTCCAACCACCCCTCTACCTGGGACAGGTCAGCACGGAGTGCCACAGGCAGCCATGATCCTGAATTTAAACAAAAAATTTGGTTTCACTATAGGGCAAATGCAAATTAATTCAAATTACCAAAATTTTAAATGACTTTTGGCTAACCCAAATTGAGCTTTAAAATCAGCTTTTATTATATCACAAACACAATGCCTCTGTTTATACATTCTGTGGTTTTATACATTCTGTGGTTTTAGTTCAAATAACTCCAATATTTGAATTAAAAATCTCATTATTTGAATTAAAACTGCTAAAAGCAGAAACAGAGGGGGTAATTTTATTTTTTTTTTATTTTGTAATATAATAAACATGATCCTGAGTTTCTTTGGTTATTTGTTTCAGTGTTCTGTCCAACTCGGGCAGGATCAAAGCAACAGATGAAGCTACAACCATGGCAACAGTCAGCAAATAACAATCCAACAATACCTTTCTTGATTTTTTTAATGGTTGCTATATTTTGCAGCCCAAATGACCCCTATAACGGAAGTGCAAAATACTCTGTGAATACAGTGGGCTGAGGTGATAGCATGCATAAAAGCCTGAATCTTATGGGAGAAACAAAGGCTTTGTTGGGTTGTTTTAAAACATGGTCCAGTGACTTTTTCACCCTTTTCATAGCTGTATACAGGGTTCATAGTTATATACCAGGGTAATGACCACCAGGGCCTTTATAATCCTAGCCATGCAGTCAAACCCAATTGTGCCTCTATCTATGATTGCCATTTATTAGGAGACGGTACTTTATAGGATCATAAGATCATAGGAAACCACTAGGCTATTGGCCCTGAGGCCCTTATAAGCCTAGCCAAGGGTTTAGCCCATGTTTACACAAGTCAGCACCCAAAGCCCATGTCCAGCAGGGACACAGGTGGAATCCCAGGAGTGTACTTCCTGTTTCCCATCCAGTTACCCAGCTTGCGCTTAAAAAGGAATAATGAGGTACTCTGCTTGACGTAGAGAGGGAGTCTATTCCACAGATGGGGGAGTGTCTGGGGCACAAATCGGCCCCGTCAACAAGTCCTATTGATGTCACAGATCAGGTTGAGGTTGTGCATGCATGTTACTCAAGTGGAACTTGACTTGCGGATGTGCAGCAGTCCCATTAAGGCGAGTTCTGAGATTGCTTTCTATGCCAGGCACAGGTCACCTCTGAGGAGTCTGTATGAAACTGAGTAGAGGGACAGACCTGTTAGCCTATCTGTGTAGGGTAGATGTTTGAGGCCCTGGTGCTTTGCAAGGTACATGCTGAAGGGAGTGTTGTACTCAATAATTGGCCTTATAAGGATACAGGGATGTTATGCCCTCCTTGTCCATGGATGAGATACCCTTACTTATGAGGTGGGCCATGTAGAAAGCTTTCCAGAAAATGGAAGCAACATGGTGGTCAAAAGTCAGGTTGCTATCAACCTGGGTGTCCAAATCCCTCACAACCGATTGATTGCTTGGGATGTGCTTGCAGTCATCTGCAAACGTGGTCAGCCTTAGCCCACTGGTTTTGGCCTGCATCTCAGAGAAGTATATCCTTAATTACAGAGGCCCCAGGACTGATCCCTGGGGTACGTCGCTCGTTATGAGTCTACTGCTTGAGGTGGCTTACCCTATTTTGATTAGGTGGGTTCTATCAGTGAGCCAGTTTGCTACCCATCTAGTAACATATGGATTGATGCCTAGCTGAGAGAGTTTATCTATTATGCCTGAGTGGGAAGTAGTGTCAAAGGCTTTGGCCAGGTCAAGGTAGGCGGTGTGCATAGTGTCTTCCCCTCATCCATGGCTTTGTTGACTGTATCAAAGAAGTTGATCAGATTTAACAGACATGACCTCCCCTTGACAAAGCCAAACTGTGTGGGGTCGAGTGTTTGGAGGTTGCCACTATCCCTGTTAATGAGGTCCATGATAATCCATTCCATGGCTTTGCATATCAGGCTAGTTAGGCTGATGGGTCTATAATTTCCTGGATCGGTGGACATGCCACCTTTGTGTAAAAGGGATGACAGTGGCTGTCCTCCACTTAGCTAGGGCAAAGCTGGTACTCAGGCTTTGGTTGAATAGGATGCCTAATGGTGTTGCAAGTTCATGCCTGAGTTCATGTAGGATGCAGCCTGGGATGTTATCTAGTCCCATGGAAGCTGTATTTTTTTGCCTTTGAGAGGGCAGTGATGACCTGTTCCCTAGAGATAAAGGGTGGGGGGGGGGGGGTGCAGGTACTTTTGATGCTCTGATTTACTCATCAGTGGGACAGAGTGGTGAAGTTTTCACTGAATCTGTCAGCCAGTAGTTTGGCTATATCTACAGCATTTGTGTATGTGGTGTCCTTGACAGCCAGTTCTGAACAGATCTGGATGTTTCCTTTGAAATTATGGACATATGTGAAGAAGACCTTATGATTGTCTCTAGCAGATGTGGCCAATTTGTACTCGAAGTTGGCTTTAGATTATTTCACTAGTGCTCTTATTTGCTTGTTCAGGCTAAAGAAAGATTGCTTACAATTGGGCACCTGCTCCTTCTTGGTCCTGGACAACAATTTTTTTCCTTTTGTTATATAGTTTATTTATAGCAGATGTCCACCAGTTAATAATCACCTCTGCCATGTTTTGAACTCAAACTCATCACACCTGCAGCAGGCTGCATTAAACCGCCATGCCACACAGATCTCGAGGAGCTCACTTTAGGAAGTTTCTAGTGGTTATGTGGGGGGTATGTTAGTTTGGACATTGCTATCTGCCTCTGGTTATCAGAGACCATGGTGAATTTCCAATTTCACATTCATTAGTCAAAGTTACATTTAAATATGGTTAGAGATGGACTCTGTTTCACATAGATGGTGAACCTGTTCCAGAGCATAGGGATCCCCTGAGACACATATCTGTCTCTCCAATATGTCTTATTTACGTCACAATCAACAACTTTAATCCTTGGATCTAGTGGTTCTGTTGCTGTTTGTTTTGTGGATGTGCAAAAGGTTCATCAGAGCTGGAGCTGAGGATGCCTGTTATGCCTGGGATAGACTGGCTGTCACTAACCTATAGGAACAGAATATAGAGACAGGGCTTTAAGGTGATCCATATACCACAATGTGTTTGTACATTGGATTCTACTGATAAGGATCCTTCATGGGTATTCCAACTGTTGTATATATCTGATCAGGTACAATGCTGAATGGGGCATTATACTCAAAGATGGGTCCAATAAGGGACAAATAAAGTGGTACTATGATTTCCTTAGACCTGGATGCCATGCTCTTACTTATTAGCTGGGTGACATAGAATGATTTTCTTATTTTCTTATCTACATGTTGGTCAAAGACCAGTTTACTTTATATGTATGTTCCAATATCCCTGAACACAGGGTCAACTCTGAGGGGAGTCTTATTGAGGGAGCAATTAGCTTAGGTGGCAGTTTTTCTGAAAGGTGCTATAATGCATTTCTTGGCTTTGAGTTTTAGTTTGTGACCTTGGCACCAGTCATTTACCTGTTTTAGACCCTCTTGTAAAACATCTGTTTCATGGGGGAGAATCTATGATAGCTCCTGATTTACAGTAATTTGTGAATTTCCTCAATCAAAGGCCTTTGACAGTAGCCTTTCCCTCAAAGAAGTAGATGCCAAATTGGAACAGTCCCATTATGGAGCCTTGAGGTACCCCGTTGGTGACTGGACTCTTTGTGGAGGTGGTATCACCAATCCAGACTTCCTCAGTCCTGTCTGTCAGCCAGCTGGCATACAGCAAGTTATGTAGTGGATTATGCCCAGTTTGGTGTGTTTGTCAACTATATCTAAGTAGCGGATTTTATTGAATGGCTTGGCCAGGTTCAGGTAAGCTGTATCCACCATTTTCCCTTCAACCATTGCCTTAGTAACCTTCACAAAGACATCCACCAGGTTTAGTAAGCATGATGTTACCTTGACAAATCTAAACTAGTCCAGTGTCTGAAGGTTATATATGCATTTTGTTGACCATTGCCATGATAATTTGTTCCATGGATTTGCATATTAGCCTAGTCAGGCTAATAGGTCTGATGATCCACCCTCGAGAAGAGGAATTAAGAATTGCAGTCCTCCATTCTCATGAAACAAAGCTTGTTTGAAGCTACAGTTAAAAAGTGACTCAAATGGTCTTGATAAGTAATGTTTCCACTATTTTGGAGGCATCTCGGGATATTGTCGGGCCCAGTGAGGCTGTGTTTTTGCCTTAATGATTGCCGCTAGCTAGGACCTGCTCCCTGTTAATAGTTGGGGGGATTATGCAAGTATATTTCATGGAGGGAGGTGGGGGATGGAGTGGGGGGCAAAGTCTGAGCTGAATTTATCAGCCAGCAAATTTGCTGCGCTGCTCTGCTCAGTGAAGGTGACATCATTGACTATCAGTTCTGCACACTGTGTGCTGCCTTTGAGGTTTTAAGAGACATCTGTAGAAGGTCTTATGGCTGTGTTTAGCCTATGAAGCTATCTTGTCCCTGTAATTAGCCTTGCTGGACTTAATTATTCCTCTTAGGTTCCTGTTTAGTTTAATTAGAGAGCTGTTACCATTATGGGAGTTGCTCCTCCTAATTTTAGCTATGGCTTTTTTACTTATGTTATATACCCTATTAAGCTTATAATTCTACCAGTGTGGTCTGTTTTTAGAGCTTGTTTTGGGCTGATTTCTAATAGGTACAGCAGTCTCTATATAGCCATTTATATGGTTGTACAGGGTCTCTGTGAACAATTCCACATAGGTTGTACTGAATTCGGGGTTGGGAGGGGCATTGACTTTTGATAAACTATTGCTTAGTAGGGTGGAGTTTGCTTTGGAATAGCCTCTAACCATTACAGGGATTGCTGGGTTTCCAAGTTTATTTTTATTTTGAAGGAGACAGCTTTGTGGTCTGACTTCACCAGTGAGAACATCACACTTGGGGGGTGCAGCACTCTTCCATATTGGTGAGTACCAGATTAGGTGTGTTTGAACCTTTGGTAGGTGTGCATACTATCTGGTCAAGGGTATTTGTGTTAATAAAGTCCAGGAATTGTAGTATCTGTGAGCATGATGCAGTGCATGTTTCACAGTCTATAGAAGAGTAGTTTCATTCTCCCTTGAATAGGGTATTGATTTAATGGTGAGTGTCTCCAGTAGGTCTAGGTACGAGCTATAGGATTCTAGGGTCATAGAGTATGACCTATAGCTTGCTAGGCTATGGTATGGGACTTTGTCTATGGTGATTTCAACATGAATAAATTCCTGGTCATTGTCCTGTTTAACCAACATAGTTACGCTTGTGCCTAACATAGATTGAGACCTCACCAAATTTTGTCCCTGTCTGTGCAGCTGATGGTCTAAATGTCTGGAAGGTACTGAAGCCTTGCACTGCTGGACTACTTTCTGTGGATTTAAACCATGACTTGGTAATGGCAGAGATGACTATATTCTCCAGAATGAGGACAGCTTATACGGTGTGAAGTTCCTTGTTTCGGCTCCCAGCATTGAGCCGTAACACCTTTAGCTTTCTTTGGGTTTTATTTGCTATGTTTGTAGGTTTGGGAATTTGGCATAATCTAAAAGAAGGCCTTAATGGGTGGAAAAATTCTTATCCAATACTTGAAAGCCCAGGGGAAACATGTGAAGACCATCCTTTGCAAAGGAACATGGTCTGTTAACCATGACCTCTCATGCTGACTGAAAAGGCACCAGTAACTACTTAGGTTCATAGAGTCGTACATTGGTTCATAGATTAGTACTAGGCTAACTGCCCTTGTGGGCCATTTATTTATTTACATTTGTTTTCCAGGAAAGCCCAACTGTGCCAGAAGCCCGTTTCCAGCGGAGGCCCTGGGAGAAATGTTCCACAGAAATATAATCAAAATACAATAATTAGATAGTACAATAGTATACAGTACATATAGTAAGATGCAGAATACACATCATCTAATTAGTTTGTACAAAGTAGTATTCAATGCAGTTTTCTAGTAGATACTGATTCAAAAAGAAAAACATAAGCATTTCAGTGAAGATCACTGTGAGAATAATAAAATTTGTACTGCGTACATAATAAATAACAGTTATGAACAAATGAGATTTCCTTTATAATTTTTTTTTATGAGCAGTAGTAACACCAAGGAGAAGGAGAAAATGAGGTAAGGAGTGAAGTGGACAGTATGGTGAGAGGTAGATTCAGGTGTGTTGTGGAGGGTGTGGGGCAAGGAGTTCCATAATTTGGCTATTTGATTTGAGAATAGGGCTTCACCATGAGTGTTGTTAGCTTTGTTCACTGTGAGCAAGTTTCTGTCTGCAGATCTTAGACTTTGTGGGCATAAGTAGGGAACAACAAGTTTCTTGAGGGATGGGCAACTGTCGGGATGGAAGATGATACTGTGTGCCAATTCAATTTGATAGAGGTGGAGAAGGTTAGTTAGCTCAATACAATTTAATTTATGTAGAGCAATACAATGGTGGGTTTGGTGGGGAAGGTTGGCTGCAAAGCGGACTATTTTGAAATAGCAAGTTTCCAATCTGGTTAAGTCTGATTTTTTAAGTTGGTAAAGAGGAGGAAGCATAAAGGACTGAAGAGAGGAGGAAGGTTCTGGATATGGATAGTCTGGTATTGTCAGTGAAGAATGGCTTGCTTGAATTGGTTGGATGACTGTGTTGTTTGCTAAGAGAATGGTGAAAGGAGGAATGGTAGGTGATTGTTTGCTTCTGATAAATATCATTAACTGTTTATTTTTGGGGTTGGGGATTAGTTGTGATTTACTTAGATATGTTTCGTTATCATTAAAAGCTTGTTGGGTTACTATTTGGAAGTCTGGTAAGGTATCTGCTGAGCAGATTAAAGTTGAATCGTCTGCATACTGAACTACTTTAGAGTATGTTGTGGATGAGGCTAGATCATTAGAGAAGATGGTGAAAAGAAGGGACCCTAGTATGGACCCTTGGGGGACTCCAACTGAGACAGGCAGAAATGGCAAGAGTTCGGATTTCGATCATTCTGCTTGTTGTCTGTCAGAAAGACAGCTTAGGAACCAGATAGGTTTAGTGAGACAAGAGTATTAGGGAGTTTCTGATGGGAGACAGTGTCAAATGCTTTTAACATGTCTAGGAAGATTGATGCTACTTGATGGTTTGAATTTCTGAGTTGGTTGATGGTGTTAGAGAAATTAATTAGGGCTATGGTGGTGCTGTGTTTCATTCTGAAACTGTGTTGGGAGAGAGAGATAAGGTTGTGAGCTAGCAGGTATTGTAGTAATTGAGTGTGTATACATTTTTCCAGAATTTTGACACAGGGGAAAAGGGTGGCTATGTCTATGGGTCTGTAATTGTTTAATTTTGTTGATGTTCTTCCTTTATGTAGAGGAGAGATATAGGAAATTTTCCATAATTTTGGGATATATTGTTCTGCTATAAACCTAGTTACCAGAATGGAGATAGGCACGGGTCTATATTAGATCATCGAAGTGTTAATACTTCAAATGGTGTAATATCAACCCGAAAACAGCGAACGCTGAAAATAATGAAGCTACAGATAACTGAATTTTTTCCTAGGGAAAGAATATGGCTGTCGATTTCTGTGGCTTTGCTATTTTCAGGACTGTGGTGGAAAGTTACGGGTTGGATTCAGGTAAGTGTGCGACTGTGTGGATGTTAGGGCGAGGTATGTGAGTTAGGGTTAGGGCACTGGTGAGGTGAGTGTGTGATAGTGATAGACTTTAAGGTTAGGGCAGGGTATGTAAGTTAGGGTTGGGGCGCAGGTGAGGTGAGTGTGCGATAGTGACGGACCTTAGGGTTAGGGTTTGGGTTAAGGATAGTGGATAGATAGTACTGTATGTACAGTTTAGTGTAGGGTTAGATGTAGGATTTTAAGTGTACGTGTGTGGATTGCTGTTTTTTTGATGTGCTTGTGTTGTGTGTGTGTTTCTCGGAACAGTGAATTTTATCCCAGGGAAAAAATTCACTGTTCTGAGCTTTTGATGTTTTTAGATTTCATGGTTAGAAGTTCGAGGTTGTTGTATTCGATGATGTGCTGTTTCGTTGAACTGATATAGACCCTTTAGGCACAGCTATGGCATCAGCTGAAAGTTTGTGGTACTCATTTGGGAGTTGGTCAGCTATCGCACACTCACTTCACCCACGCCCCACCCCTAACTTTTGATATCCAGGGATGAAGGTTTCAGTTTTTTCAGCATCATTCTAATGATGTTAGTTGAGACATGTTTGAGGTCAAAAGAGTTGTTAGTTTCCATATTAGGTGGAAGAGATGGTGGGGTGGAACCTTTCCCTGTAACTAAGGAGAGGATGGTGTTTATAAAGTAGGTGTTGATTTGTGAGGCAATACTCACACTTTGGTTATTGATTGTTGGTTATGGGGTTGTGGCTTTACCTGGGTGGATGGGAGAGTTAATTGCTTGCCAGAACGTTTTGGGATTGATTTCATATTTGTTTTGCATAGATGTGTAATATGTTTTTTGTCTAGTTTGAGTTTTTTTATTGTTTGATTTGAAAGCTGCTGGTATGCTAACACAGTTTTACTGTCTTTTGTTTTCTGGTATTGAAACCAGGTATTGTCCCTTAGTTTTTCAAGTCTAATGGTTTCTTTAGATATCCAGGGCAATCTCTTATTTTTAGCATGACATGTATGAGTTGGTGCTAAGCTATTTAGAATAGCTAGAAATGTGTCATTAAAGTATGTTATGGCCTAGTCGAGTTGGAGATAATGGAATGGTGTCCAGTTACATTTATTGAGCATGTCTAAGAATGTTTCATTGGAGAAGGTGTTGGTATTTCGTACAATTTGTAAACTGTGTTTCTTGGTATGTTGAGCTGATGACAGATTACGTAGGTAGGTCTATGGTTACTTAAATTATTTGGAAGGCATCCAGAGAGATAGTTGTGGGTGGTACTGTTAATAAATGACCAGTCAAGATAGATTCCCTTTTGCTATGTTTATCTACTTGAATGGGAAATTGGATAGTTTGGGAGAAACCATGTGGATTTATGAAGGTGGAGGGGTTATCATCAGTGCAAGTGTTCTAGTCTAAGTTAAAGTCACCTGTGATAATGGTTTTGTGGGTGTAGGTTGAGGCTGCCCAGGCTATGAGTTCCTCAATGGCAGTGGGAGTATTGTTGGGAGGTATTTAAGTGGCAGTTATGGTAATATATTTATTTGGGTTGATTCTGAGCTGTATTACTAGTACGTCGGAGTTGTTATCAAAAGGGTATTTGATGGGTAGTCTATGCTTAGGTTATTTTTGTAGAAGATTGCAACCCAACCTCTATTGTTCCTGATCCTGTCTAACCTATGTATGCAATAACCTTGTGGGAGTATGTCTGGGTCTCTTATATGGGGTTTTAGCCAAGTTTCTGTTGCTGTAAGAATGTCTGATGAGTATTGTGTATGACTGCATGAAAGTCTGTGATTTTGTTAACTAGGCTTCTAAGGTTTTTAAGGCTAATCAATTACTCCATACATGAATCTAACCCTGTACCTTGTGTCTGTAATATAAACACCTTAACCATTATGCCAACCTACCACTAAGCCAATTATTTAAGTCAGTCATGTCTGGTCATACTGTGCCATCATCCTTGGTGATGGTGGAATGGTGTTCATGCAAGGCACATACCTGCCTGAGACATTCGTTCAGAGTGATCATTCCTCATATAGTCCAGGGATATGCATCTCAGGTTGTTTACACCCACATGGACTATGATAGCATCATCCTTGTACCTATGGTGTAGTGAATTGAAAGTGTGTGCACCTTGGTGGATACTGGCTCCCAATAAGAAAGTAACAGTTACCTTCTCCTTGTTCAGTCTGTTGAGCATGGTATCTGTATGTCATACAATGGAGTCCCCAATGACAGGGGAGGGGCTGGCATAATTGTTAAGGTGTTTACCTTACGGACATAATGTGCAGGGTTTGATTCTCACATGGTGTAATTGGCTAGGCTTAAAATGGCCGACAGGGGCAAGTTAGCCTAGTACTAATCTATGAACCTATGAACAAAAGTCCTGGATACTGAACTGGCTTGCCTTATGGGCTTTGCTCTTGGCGTTCCACTCAGAGGAGGAGTATGTGTGATGTTTGGTGTTGGTTGCTTTTGGTGAGTGCTTCTTTAGCCATGTATGCTCTGTAAGACTTCTGGTAGTATAAGCTTTGTGAGTACCAAACCTAGCAAAATAAGTAATTGTGATTGTGGCCAGCAGAATAATAATAATAAGAAGAAAACAATTTGAAAATGTAAATGAGGCTGCAGCACCACCTGCTAATCTCCTGGGGGGGGGACTACCAATCCATCAATGTGGAGTGGGAATTGAATGCGCAGCCTTCTGTACTAAAGGTGAGTGTGCTACCTGCAGGGCCACTGACACTGTATAAAAAATTATTTTGTAAGACTCAATGCCTTTAAGCCAATTATGGACTTGTGGTCAGCATATATAGAGAGCTGAGCAATTTTAATAGTGCTCAACAGTCGTTAACATAAGCACACAATGCTTAAACGAGCTTATACATATGAGCTATGCCATGTCAGGAGGCTTAATAAACAATAAAAAGACAGAGTAGATATAGTGTAGCAACACAAAAAACTGGTAACCAAATGGAGCAAAAAGTTCCAAAATGGATGCATACTATTCCCATGTAGGTAAACAAAATAAAATAAAGTAAGAAATGGACAAACCAGAACCATGAATGCCTTTTAGTAAAACTTCTGTATAAAAACAAAGTTTAAAATGAAACACAAGTGTCACAATACGCTTTCACCACAAAGACTTCATCAGGCAGATGCAAACATGCAAAAATGGAGGCATTTATGCTGATAGTACAAAGTCACATGATGCTAATTGAATACATATCTACACAGAACTAGTATGCACCCCCCCTCATAATTACAACAACATAGAGAGAAATGAGTTATTATGGGTAGCAAAACTGAACACGGATCATGACACCATGCTTTCACAAATGCATACCATGGTCAATGATTTTGCCAAAAGGGGGTACAAGATCAATCATGTCAACACCATTAAAAATGACATTTTAAATAAATGAGGTACAGATTTTAAAGACTCATTTTGCAGCATCTCACCACAAGAATCTAACACACAACATAAACAAACTACTAAATGTAGATATATGCTCACATATAATAGGAACACGTCCAGTGTTAAACATATTATATGGAGGCTTTGGTCTGTCATAACTACATTTCCATAGCTTAGTAATATCCTAGATGAAACACCTAGTTTTAGTTAGAAAATAAGTGTCACTCTTAAGAACAAACTTTGCTACAAGGAATAATGACTTACTTTTCCATCATTCACAAGAAACAAGAAAGGGACTTTTAAATGTAACAATTCTGTATATTATACGTATATAGATATCTATATCTATATATATATATATATATATATATATATATATATATATATATATATATATAGGCCTACTTCAAAACATCTAAAATCCACAACATCTAATTTCATAACATTGAGACCAGAACATCTAAAACCCATAACATTGAATTTCATAACATCTAACACTACAAATCACAAGAAAATAAAATCCCTTCTACATGTAACGACACCAAGCTACCAAACACACTTTTTACTAAATTTCTGCAGGGGGAAAGCCCCCCCTGCACCCCCCACCCCCCCATAAATTAAATATACCAACTCCAAGATCGCACTACAGTGGGAAAAAGTAAATTTCCTAACCCCACTGTATCAAGCCCCCCTGCAGAAACATAGTAAAAAGTGTGTTCGGTAGTTTGGTGTCATTATATGTGGAGGGGATGTTATTTGCATCTGATTTGTAGAGTTAGATGTTATGAAATTCCATGTTAGGGGTTTTAGATGTTTTGGGTTTTAGATGTTATGGTCTCAATGTTATGAAATTAGATATTATGGGTTTTAGATGTTTTGAAGGGGACCAGTATATATATATATATATATATATATATATATATATATATATATATATATATATGTGTGTGTGTGTGTGTGTGTGTGTGTGTATTGAAAAACACATCCGGCATCTTGTGAGTGGTAAGGAGTTTATTGTATATTCATACACTAACTGCAGTTCTACAATTCTTGTTTATTATGCAGAGTGCTGCAAATGCAATATATATTATATAGAGAAATCCAACAGGAAACTGAAAGAAAGAATAGGGCAACATCTTTCGGAGATGTGGCCATCTAATCTGAACCAGAACACCAAAGGCGGAGGTTTGTCCATATTCATTAAGGATATCCACACCTCTAGTTACGCAGCATAATGCATCCGAGGTTATCCAATTGCAACTAACTCTGACAAAACTGCAATCCAAATTGCAGCTTGCTACAGATCTCCCACCATGCCCCAGGATTCCCACTCCTGTTTTCTTGATATACTGGAAAATATTGAGGTTCAACCAAACACCCTAATAATGGGCGATTTCAACTACCCCACAAATAACTGGGAAAACTGCTCATGTACCAACTCCTTCACTCAGTGCTTTCTGGAATTCATAAATTCCAATGCCCTAGATCAACTTATCCACACCCCCACCAGGGGCAAAAATATCCTAGACCTAGTCATTACCAACATGAGTGACCAGTGTTCCACACCTGAAGTCAACTCCTCATTGGTCAGATTTGACCATAAGCTAATCAGCCTAGATATCCGCATCCTGCCCCCACCCACCATTAAGGAAACCACAGTAAAAAATTTCTCCAAAGCCAACTTCATGCTTCTTAAGACAGAAGTGGTGAACTTCATGGCACCCATGCAGATGGACAATACAGTTACGACTGCTAAATCCTACACAAATGCACTCTATAAGCACTTACACAAGTGCATGGATAGTGCTATCCCAAACCAGAACCAAGACGCTATCCTCCAAAAAAGGAAGCCAATCTGGTGGTCCCCTGCCATAAACAAACTCTACAACAAAAGGAAGAAACTGTTGCAAAAGAGAGTAAAATTCCATGAGTGGAGGAACTCCCTGGTGAGCCTCAGTAAGAAGTTGAGATCCCTTATGAGATCCTCCAAAGCTAGCTATGAAAACAAAATCACCACTGATTCTAAGGGCAACCACAAAGCATTCTATAGCTATGTCAAGAATCTCAATGGCAACACCCAGATCTGCTCTGAGTTACAGCACAACGGCACGAAAATTACAGAATCAACTGATATTGCCAGCATCCTGGCAGATAGGTTCAGTGCTAACTTTACCCCCCTCTCACCCCCTAAAGGACCCATATCTATACAGGAAGAATGCAAAGTCCCTGTAATCACATATCTGCAGGTAAAAGCTGCACTCTCTAAAACCAAAAACACAGCATCCATGGGACTGGACAACATCCCAGGCTGCGTTTACATGAACTTCCGAATGAACTGGGTCCCCACCTATGCACCATGTTCAACCATAGTCTCATGTCAGGCTATGTGACCATTGAATGGCGCACAGTAACAGTTATCCCACTCCACAAAGGGGGAGTCACCACTGATCCTGGGAGCTATCAACCTATTAGCCTGATGAGTCTGGTCTGCAAGGCCATGGAACATATCATCATGGAACTCATAAACAAAGACATTGGTAACCTCCAAACTCTGGACCCCACCCAGTTCTGGTTTGTGAAAAGCAGGTCATGCCTTCTGAACCTGATTGACTTTTTTGAGGCAGTCACCAAAGCCGTCAATGAGGGTAAGGTGGTTCACACAGCCTATCTTGACCTCGCCAAGGCTTTCAACACCACCCCCCATTCTGGAATTATAGCTAAACTCCATAAACTAGGTATAAATCCCTACATCACTAGATGGGTTGCCAACTGACTCACTGACAGAACCCACACTGTAAAAGTTGCAGACTCCAAATCTGACTTCAAACCAGTGACAAGTGGAATACCACAGGGTTCAGTCCTGGGACCTCTCCTGTTTGGTATCTACTTCACTGAAGTACAGGCTAACACAGAAAGCCTCTGGCTAATGAAGTTTGCAGATGACTGCAAACTAGGAGCCATAGTCAAGTCCCCTAATGATGTGGACATCCTACAGAAGGGCCTCACTGAGACAGATGCCTAGTGTCAGAGGCATGGCCTCAAGCTCAATGCCAAAAAGTGTATTGTCATCCCCTTTGGTAAAAACTCTGTACCCATGAACTACCACATAAATGGCAGTCTACTTAATGCTGAATGTGTAATAAGAGACCTTGGGACCCATGTGGACAAGGTACAAGGTAAGAGTAAAACAGGTTACTACAACTATCAATACAAAGTTGATGCCTTTCAAATGGAAATCTGCTGTGAATAAATCTCTCATTAAAATTACATAAACTATTGTTGACCATACTTTATGCTATATTGTTCAACATGACTTTTAATAAAAAACAAGATATTAATAATCACATTGCCACAGTAGTCAGGAAATCCTTCTATGTGGCACACCTCATCACAAAAGGGTTCTTGTCCAGGAAAAAAAGTGGTCATTGTTCCCCTCTACTCGACACTCATTAGACCCATTATAGAGTACAATGCCCCTTTTGGAATGTACCTCACAAGACATCTGCAGTACCTGGAAAGGCCACAAAAGTACCTCACAAAGAGGATTAATGGTCTCAAACAGATGCCCTACACTGACCATCTGAAAAAACTCCAGCTTTACTCTATAGCATATTGCCTACTCTGAGGAGATCTCTGCCTAACATATAAAGCTATGTTAAACCCAGAGCTGCTGGACATGCTACAACTAAAGAAATCCCAATCCCTCTGAGCTACATGCTCTAGGGAACTAAACCTTGTCACCGCAATAAACAGGACATGCTGGAGGGATAGATTCCTATCCCAGAGACTTCCTATACTCTGGAACAAGCTACCCATCTATGTCAATCTAAGTTCCTCATTAGCACATTTCAAGAAAAATCTTGATGAGTGGATGGGAAATAGTAAATACACCCCGGGGATCGATCATTTCTGTGGCTCTGCTCGACAGAGGCACAAAAAATTAACTTCCTTGGGTGGCGTAAGCCAGGGAACCTTGTTGGATAGGCTTACTTAGGCCCTTGGGCTGATAGCCTAGTACCTACCTATGAACCTATAAATAGAAATATCTTTACTAATGCTTTAAAAAAACACATAAAGAACATTGATAGTACTTATGAAGATATGTGAAGGCTGCCAGCCTAGCTAGATAGGATTTTGCAGATAATTATGTCATTTGTAAATATTAATGTAAGCCCCATGCTTGTTCTCTTTGTTAAATGTTGAACTTCAAAAATGTAACTACATTGCACTCTGCTGGAGGAAAGCTGATAAGTCAAGTATTGTATAATCATTTGATCTCAAAACTTGGATCCAGGATGTCTGGATGAAGGAATTCTTGCTATTGGGTTGAGACCAGAGTTAATTGCTAGAATTTGCATGTATAATGTATTTTATTGCTGTAGCTTCCTGACCAGGTACAAGATCAAAAGGGCTGCTAAACTCTGAGTTTCTGTTAGCCTGGGAACCATTGAAAAAATGATGTAATCTGAAACGAGTAAGTAGTACTGTGTTATCAACATAAGGACAGAGAGACTCAGAGCAATTTGCATTTGTCTTCAGAACATCCAACTCACCAGCACTCTGCCTGTGTCTGTATGTAATTAGGATCTTAGACTTTAGTGTCTCTCTTAGATATAGCAAGGAAATAGGAAGATTAGACTAGTTGTTTTTTTATTGATGTCAGAACTATTCTACTGTATTATTTGAAGCATTTTTCCTGTGATCTCTGAACTCTTAACTAGCACTGTGCAGTAAGAAGTATTGTCTTGTGTTCTTATTATTTATGATTAAATATTTCTAAACCTTTCAACTGTGGTTGTTTTATGTAGAGACAATTTAAGCTCTAGAGTGCATTGCATGTCTGTAGTGATACTGTACAAAGCTACTCCAATAAGCTTTAAAAGTTCAGTCACACTTACGATTTGGATAATAATATGGTACAGTAATAATTGGACACCCTTTGATTAGGGCCTTATTAGTATCTCATATTAGTGGTTGGTGGCAAGTGGTACTACTGTATAGTCTGGGCAGAAGGGGCATAGCTGGAGAACCTGTGCCAGCCTTCCCCAGGAGTGTCTGTGTGTTTGTATATAACTCTTATCTCAAAGTGTGTTTGTGTCAGCTACTTGGGCAGGGACACAAAGCGCTGGTTGGACAGAGAGGGTGCTGGAGGTTTTAGCTTGACCACTAAGCTGAGATATGGACCCTATAGCTGTGGCAATGGGGAGTGTTATCGGGGATCTGGAGAGAAAAGGAGAAACCAGCCCCTGACTGACATGAATCTCTGTGTGCTCTTTAGGGAAATTGTACTTTACTGTGTGTGTATTTGCTATCTTTCCCAATGTGGATGCCCCTCACTGGTGTTAGTGGTGAGGATTGGGGCTCCTTGATTACTGGGCCAGTGTACGGGCATCACAGTACTCACAATTTTAAGTTTGCAATACTGAAAATATTATCAAAACCTCTTTGAGGGGCAACACGAATGATCTCACTGTTTGAGAAGAACTTAAATGGATTTTTAGGTTCTAAGCTCACATTACCCTTGGTCTTAATGATATGGAGACTATAAAACCTTACTTAATACATTTGCATAATCAAATCAATTAGCATCATATGACTTTGTACCATCAGTTTAAATGGACTCAGTTTTTGTTTGTTCATATCTGCTTGATGAAGCCTTTGTATTGTGACACCCGCGTTTCATTTCATTTTAAGCTTTGTTTTTATACAGAAGTTTTATTAAAAGCTGTTTGTGGTTCTGTTTTCTCCATTTCTTGCTTTTTCAACTTAGAAGACACCGGACTATTCACTGCACTCATATTTGTGTTTCTGACCATTCTCATGTAGGTAACGTGATGTTGTATGCCTTTTCTATATATTCTAGTACCCGTCTCACATCCAGTAAATCCAGTAAATACTTTTTTTTATTTTCATTCTTTTGCAACATGTAAGACCAAAAATTTTATTTATTTAGCATCTTGTGAGAAATGCTGCTGTTTCTATGTGGGAAAGACCAATAGGATTCTGAAGGAACATGTAGGAGATCATCTTTCAGATATACGTAGATGGATAGAGAGTAATGCTTTAGCGAAACATATTTTTGATATGCAAGATGCTCATAATTTCACTTTTAGAGTACTTACTGTTGTAAAGAAAAAATATTAGAGGAGGTGATATAGTTTTAGACACTGAATACATTGAGTACAAATGGATAAACTATTTCCATGCTGATAACTATCGAGGATTGAATGAAACTGTCACTATTAAACCTGTTCTGAAGAAAAGATTTTCAATTATTTGACTGAATTAAATAACATAATTTATTCTGATTTCACTAATTAATTTAATCAGTGATGTGTAAATATATGAATGGTTTTCAGTATTTTATTGGAGCACAGTATTTCTTGAAATTCCTGTTCTAGATATAGTGTAGCTTCAATGAGCTATGTATTGCAAATGAGATGTCAGTACAAGAACAGTGTGTCACATGATATGCAAATCCTTATCCTACTTGATCGCCAGTACAAGAACAGTGTGTCACATGATATGCAAATCATTATCCTACTTGCTCGTTACTTCCCTACTCTCTGTCAACTATAACATACAGATTCCTTTACTTAAGCATGTTACTACTCAGCTTATCTTCTGTTCTTCTCTTGCTACTGGGCCATCTTTCATCCTCAGTGACTTTATAATAGCTCTCAACAGATCTCCAACTTTTTCCAAGCTGCCTATTCATACTTCCTTCCTAGACTCTCCACAGACTGCACCAAACCTATTTAATTCCACTCCTTATCTTTATTCTAAATATAGACTGTAACTCCATTTCCTCTCAAACCAAAACAAAATTAGGTGGAGAATTACTCTCCAAAATACAAGTATCAACCCCCAAGCCCAGTAATCTGACATTTGCTTCCATAAATGTTGCAACTATAAGAAATAAAATTGCGGAACTACATTCCTGGATTACCCAACATAAGCCTGATGCTCTCGCTGTAACTGAAACTTGGATTAAACCCAGCATAATGACTCTGGAAGGGTCTATATTAGATGACCGAAAGTTCATCTTAGCAAACGCTCACATGAGCGAATATTGCGGTACTTGAAACTGCAATTGCGAGATCACGGTACAGTGAAGATGGGAATATTTGCCCTTTCCTCACTGTAGTGTGATCTTAGAGTTGGAATATATATTTAGAGGGGATGCCCACAATTGCAGTTTCGAGTGTCTGGATATTCGCTCATGTGAGCGTTCGCTAAGATGAACTTTCATTCATCTAATATAGATCCCTCTGGAATTACCCATCACAGCTATAATATCATCTGTAATGGTCTTATAAAGAGGAAGGGTGGTGACATCACTTTAATATTTCCCAACAACTACATTTTCCCTTACAACAAACCAATAGCAATATTCAGTTCAGCAGAGCTTCTTATAACTTTCCTGAAATTAACTAGTTATAAACAAATATGTGTTACTGTTCTTTACATCCTTCCTGGCAACAATACAGCTATACTGGAAGATATCCTGCAATGGATATCCATAACAATTCCACAAGAAATAAGATTACCAGGTGATGTGAGTGTCAATCTCTCCTACATCTAGCATAAACTCATTTGGTTTTACACAACTAATTAATAGCCCCACACATTATAGCAGGAGATTGCATTCCCTATTAGACTGGATCCTACTATCGGAACCTAGAAAATACACTATGTCGAGTACAATGTCTGACTGTCTCAGTGATCATCTCCCAATCTATGCAACCAGACATCCCACACATCCACTTAAACACAAACTTTCAAGTTTAACTAGAAATGTTCATTACTAACATTTCATCTATTAACTGGAACTTCCTAAAATTCTCCCCTTAGATGATGCTGTAGTGAATTCAATACGCCTTTCCTGAATATCCTAAATAGCCTTGCACCTCCTAGAAGGAAGAGACTAAAAATAAATAATGCAAGGACTCCCCACACTCTGGAATAGACTGCCCATACATGTCAAGCAGAGCACCTCTTTGGCCCTCTTCAAAAGGAACCTTGACGATTGGATGGGAGATAGGATATTCACCCCGGGGATCACATCAGTCACCCTGCTAGACAGGGGTCCAGGGAAGTAAATACTGTGGGAAGAAATAGCCAGAGAATTGTTATGGCTAGGCTTGTATAGGCCCTAGGGCTGATAGCCTAGTACCAACCTATGAACCTATAAATAGTGTGGGAAGAAATAGCCAGGGAATTGTTATGGCTAGGTTTGTATAGGCCCTAGGGCTGATAGCCGAGTACCTACCTAGGAACTTATATGGCGATCCAAAAAGAGTAGCATGTCAATGCAAGACAGAGAAAAAGTATAGAACTCCAGTTATACTCTGTCGCATATCGTCTACTCAGAGGCGATCTCTGCTTAACATATAAGGCCATGTCAAATCCAGAGCTGTTGGACATGCTACACTTAAAGAAATCCCAATCCCTCAGAACCACACGCTCCAGGGATCTAAACCTTGTCATCACAATAAACAAAACATGCTGGAGGGATAGGTTCCTGACCCAGGGACTTCCCAGACTCTGGAATAGATTGCCCATATATGTCAAGCAGAGTGCCTCTTTGGCCCTCTTCAAAAGGAACCTTGACGATTGGATGGGAGAAAGGAAATTCACCCCAGGGATCATGTCAGTTGCCCTGCTAGACAGGGGTCCAGCGAAGTAAATAGTATGGGAAGAAATAGCCAGGGAATTGTTATGGCTAGGCTAGGGTTGATAGCCTAGTACCAACCTATAAACCTATAAGAAAGAATGGCAAAAATATGCAATGCTACAGTATCGTGAAAACTTCGCAATCTTACTAAAAGCAAATTAAATGAGGTAAAAAAAAACTGCACAATAATAACTTTTAGAATAATAGTACACATGACCTTACAAATTCTGGATAGCCATTAAAGAAATCTTCCATCCCAGCCATAAATTCAACCCGAATTCCTCTCTCAATACATTGTCACTCAAAACTGCAATGCAATTCAACTTATATTTCTCTAACCAAGAATTCCCCAACATCTAATCGTAACCCTGTTCAAGAGCCACATATCATCACATCCAATTATACCTTCAGACCTGTGCCACATCCAATATAGAACTATTCTTAAACAAACTAAAACCGTGCTCTACTTCAGCTAATGACCTTCTAAGCAAATACCTTAAAATACCACCCAGTAACATTACCTACCCTGTCTCAATACTTATAAATAGGTCAATCCAGAAATCCAACATTCTGTGTCTCTGAAAAAAGTCACATAATGTACTTCTACACAAAGGAAGCAATTCAACAAACATTACTAATTTTAGACTTATAACAATATTATCTCCCTCTCCATAATACTTGAAAATGTGTTCAAAACCAATTGTTAATCTATCTCCTGCAGGACAGACTCCTATCCCCTATTCAACATGGCTTCCATCTTTCCCATAGTACTAACACTGCACTTCTAACTTATATAGATATTGTCAATAAAACTAGAGATAATGGCAGACTACTCTCTTCCTTATTTGTAGACTTGTCTAAACCTTCAGCACAGTTTGTCACAACAAGCTTCTACTTCAGATATTCTCATTAGTTCTCTCTCAGCCCGTCCTTCTATGGTTCAAATGCTTCCTATCCAAAAGCTATCAGTCAGTAAAATGGCACTCCACCCTCCCTCCATACCACAGTCACCACCAGTGTACCATAAGGTTCTATCCTTGATCCCCTCCTCTTTAACATTTTCACCAACACCCTCCACACACAAATACAACAGGCCTCCCTAATACACTATGCAGATGACTCTGCTCTCATTTGCATACCTGACAGCATGGCACGCCTCCAAAAAATTAGGAAGCTTTAACAGAAATTGAAACATGGCTTTGTAACCCACAACTCATGCAAAACCATAAAATAACAAAACAAAATAAAAAAAAACAACATTTTCCCCTCATATCCCTTTCCCATGAAAAAAAATCCTTTCTCTTGATAATATGACCATTCAAATCACTTATCATAGCAAATTATAAGGAGTGATAGTGGATAATAATCTTAAATTTGACCTGCATGTGCAAAATTGCATCAGAAAAATTCATCAAAAACTGGGGATGCTTTATAGAGCCAAAACCTTTCTCACTGACACGACTAAAGCTGCACTTGCCACTACTTATCCCCTCCCTGCACTTCTTTATGGTGATCTCATGTTTACCAAACTTCTACCATCACAAAAATCAAAACTTGAACACTGCTACAACAAAGCTGCTAACTTTAAAGCAAATACGAGTTTCAGAACCCGCCAGTGTATAGCACTAAATAGCCTAATTTGGTTAAACTGCCCCATCAGCTAACATAGACACAGCTTTTTACCACCTTAAGAATTATCCAGAATCCACCTGTTTGTCCAGCACTAAACAGCATAGAATTATAGGATCTTGGGAGGTTACTAGACTATCAATCCAGAGGTCATTTCAAGCCTAGCCATTTCATCCCAATGTAATACCACAGATAATCTAGTCAGTACTCAGGATTGTATTTATTAATGAGTGCCCACGTCCAGGAGAGCTGTAGGCACTATCCCCAGTAAAAATTTAAGTGCCCCATCCACTCGTCCAGGTACCTTTTGAAGAGTGCCATAGAGGTGCTCGGCTTCACATAAATTGTTACCCTATTCCAAAGATGTAGCAGTCGCTGGGAGACAAATCTGTCCCTCCAGCACATCCTATTCAAGTCGCAAGCCATATTTAGGTCCTTGGAATGGGTAACTCTAGTCCTGTTTAATTAATGGATGTGCAGCAAATTCATTAGGTTTGGGTCGGAGATTGCTCAGTAAGCCAGACATAAGTCTTCCCTAAGAAGTTTATACAATACTCAGTATAGTGGCAGTGACTCTATTCAGTCTGTAACACATGCTGAAGTCCCTTGATCTTCTTTGCTAGAAACCTCTAAGGCCTCTCCAATTGTTGCAGGTGCTTTGTACAGTACATGCAAAAAGGGGCATTATATTCAATTATGGGCCTGATTAGTGATGAGTATAGATGGGGTTATAAAATAATTTGCTATAGAGATAATGACTATGCTAATCAAGTGTGCTATGTAGAAAGCCTTCCTTAATACAGTAGACACATCGTGGTTTACATTAAGGTCACAGTCTACTTGTGATCCTAGATCTCTTACCACTTCATAGGTACAAAGGGTATTGTTGTTAATTTGATAGTGTGAAGGGACATTGTTTTTACTGAAGAGAATGATGATGCATTTCTTTGCATTCAGTTTAAGACCATGACTAAGAAACCTAAGCCCCTAACGCAAAAAAGCTTGCCCAATACACTAATCATAGGTGACTTGATAGTGAGGCACACTGATGTCCCACTCACTAGGTTAAATAAGAAGGTAAGAGTCAGCTGTCTGTCAGGTGCCAGGATCTGACACATAACACATGCACTCAGGTCACTGCACAACAAGTACAAGTATGACTCTGTCATTGTGCATGTGGGTGTGAATGACCTGTGACGTACCTCCCTGGAGTAGATGAAAAGAGACATGGACTATTGGAGCTACTGGAACAGTAGCAAAAATGGTGTCAGTGAAGCACATAGCAGTTCATCGTCACACATTTCCAGAATGAAAAAATGATAGAAACTCAAAAAAGATACAACCCTCAGGGGACTTGAACCCACATAATGTTTTCCACTTATGCTCTATAAGACACTTTATTTACTGGCTGACCTAATGAAACAATCACATTAGGGTCATCATTTTATTTATTTATTTTACATTTGTTAACTGGGTAGAGTTTGGGTGTGCAAGTAGCCCATTTTCAGCAGAGACCCGGGGAGAAAAGCTCCATAACAATAGTACAAAAAGATTACAAAAATGTTTAAAAGATTTACAAACAATATACAAAAAAGTTTGACAGTTGCCAGCAATCACAATTTACAAAAGGGTGAATGTAAAACAGAAAACATTACATTTCTTAATGAAGAAAGTTAATCCCCCTTGCAGGTAAACACTCCTTCCAATGGTATAGGTAAATGAGTATCAGTAGTCAGGTTATGGAAGGGGTGAAGCTGGATACTCCAATGCAGTGTCGCTCTGGATAAACTCCAAAATAAAGATCCAAATAAAGCGTACAATGTTATAATCCACAAACCAATTTATTGCAACGGACAAGCGCTTTCGCTAGGTATAGCTTCTTCAGGTCACTTAAACAAATGCATAAAAAATCCTTCATTATATAAGGATATCAATTAAATCATGATAAAAACAATTACAAATTTAAAAGGGAAACGACATTGAGACATACAAATTAGTACATAGTTCAATTCTTCTAATGTAAAAAGCCAAACACGTTAGTACCTATGATAATACACACACTTTTTTGTTTAGGGCTCTTGAAGTCTTAGAACCTAGTATGAGAGGGGGTGATATTAGAAGCAATACTGAAAGTAGGGAGAGCGACTGGATTGTTCGACTAAGGGGAGACTATGGGTCAGGTTTGAATGAGAGGGCATCAATAAAACCTAGGCTCAGAAAACGGAGAAATATTAAATGATTAGAACATATGGGAGAATCACTTAGCTAAGCATACTTATACAGTCACCAAGTATAGACGTGTATATATATCCATATACTCATATACACAAATATACTTTTTTCTATATATGCTTTTAAATACATTTTTTATACACTGAGTTTTATTCTGATATGACATTATGTGTATATCTATATTAATGTAGCCAGCATTATCTATGAAGTATGTTTAACATATACTCTGTATCTATATTTATATTTATTTTTATGACAACTAGATTGTTTGGATATATTTTGAATATTTTGAATTTTATGTACATTTGTCTTGTTAGAGACTATAACTTAAGTGAATGAGAGCAGAAAGACAGCAATAATGTACTAACAAATACCAGTAATACATTACTAAGAAATTTGTATCCATATGTATGAATATATGGGCATATGATTCATATAGGATATATTTCATTGGATTGCATATACCTATTAATACAGTTTTATGCTTTACATGCTCTCCATATATATATGTTGATGTTTTTATATATATTTATTCTGTATATATTTATGTAATCATATATCTTCTTGTAAGCATTGTTTACATATCTATATTTATACTATTAACTTCAGTCATAGGTCTTAGTTATATATCATAAGATTATGAATCTATATATTTTTACACTAGAGAAATATTTTTACATTAGAAGAATTGAACTATGTACTAATTTGTATGTCTCAATTTCATACATTCAATTCCTACCAGCCTTGAATAGTTTATTACCATCTATTAGGTCAATATGACAATAGTGTGTAGGCTTTGTAAAAGATGTCTTTTCCCTTTTAAGTTTGTAAAAAATGTCGTTTCCCTTTTAAATTTGTAATTGTTTTTATCATGATTTAATTGATATCCTTATATAATGAAGGATTTTTTATGCACTTGTTTAAGTGACCTGAAGAAGCTATACCTAGCGAAAGCGCTTGTCCGTTGCAATAAATTGGTTTGTGGATTATAACATTGTACGCTTTATTTGGATCTTTATTTTGGAGTTTATCCAGAGCGACACTGCATTGGAGTATCCAGCTTCACCCCTTCCATAACCTGACTACTGATACTCAATTACATTTCTTAAGCCTTATTACAAACAGCAATATGAAACTCATTAGATGTATAACTAAAAAACGTGGCATTTTAATTTGGTAGAAGTAAAACAAGAAGATAGCATAATAGAAAACATTTGATCTAAGCCATAAGAAACTAGCCATTGTTGAGTAAGATATTCCTTTAGGATGTTTTTGAAGCTATGACAATGTGTGTTTTTTAAGATATTCTGGGGTAATAGGTTCCACTGTTTGGCTACTTTGAAGGAGAAGAGAGAGTCACCAAAGTAATTATGGGACTTTGTATCCTTGAGTATAAGTTCATCAGCTGATCTAAGGTCCATTCCTTGTTGGTTATACATTAGCATGGAGCTCCTCTTTGTGATCCTCTGTGTACAGTATGCTCACAAAAGATAAGTGATTTGGAAGCCCTATGTGGCCATGTGTGAGGAGTGTCTATCTATTTTTTGACCAGATAAAGGGTGGAAATGGCAGTTTAGGAAAGAGATGTAAAGAGGAAGCCAGCAGAGGATGGAACAGAAGGTGTCTATCTAAGGAATGAGTGGGGTGGAGATGGGAAGGGGGTTAAATGTGTTTTTTTTTTGTGGGAACAGATGCTCATTCTGCATAAAAATAATGCATGTTGGGAAGGAAAGTTAAGACAGTTAAGTAGCAGGGGAAGACAGATATGATTGACAGAGTGTTTGATAATACAGTGAGGGGAGGGGAAGCACAATGGTGTTGGAGACATGCGATATAGGAAAAGACAATCATAAGGGAAGGAATGAACAACAGAGAGGGTTGGGTATAGACACATAAGAGAGGGGAACACAAGGGTTTGGGACAGGATAAGATGTCCACAGCTACAGTCTCTGCCAGCTGCAACACAGTGGGAGTTACTAACCACCCTGGGTACCAGCAACATTGGACCCTGTTTAAGATGGTGGAGACAGTGCTGGACAGAGACACGACTCAATGGGTCACCAGGGTAAGTATTCCATCTGGACAATATAAGAATCCAACTTCCTAATGATAACCTCCCCTACAATGTCTGCCAGCTGTTGATGGGTGACAAAGGTGTCACCTGCACTGAGACACTGCTAGCAGTGGGTAGAACAGTCCCAGCATGTAGTGCATAGCTATCTGAACCGAGTGGTACAGATAGGACAGAAGGTGAGGAGGTGACTGTGGCAGGCTCTGACTCATATGTTGTGAATACTTTTGGTGGTGGTAGTGGTGGTGGTTGTGATGGTGGCTGTGTTGGTGGTGGTGGTGAAGGTAATTGTGGTGATGGTGGTGAAGATGATGATGATGATGATGGGGATGGTGGTGGAGGTAATGATGATGGTGAAGGTGTTGCTGCTGATGGTGGTAGTGGAAGTAATAGGGATGGTGAAGGTGATGCTGGTGGTGGTGGTGGTGATGATGGTAATGGTGAAGGTGATGGTGATGGTTGTGGAGGTTATGGTGATGGTAGTGGATGTTATGCTGGTGCTGGAGGCTATGGTGGAGGTGGTGGTTGAGGTGATGGTGGTAGTGGTGGTGATATTGGTGGTGATGGTGATAGAGGTGATGCTGATAGTGGTGGGTGTAGTGGTAGTGGTTATATTGGAGGTGGTGTTGATAGTGCTGCTGGTTGAGGTGGTGTTGATGCAGGTTGAGGTGGTGGTGATGATGGTGATGGGGATGATGTGGATGGGCAACAGGCCATGCCAGAGGAATGGGTTCAGATTGTGGTTCTGCTGCATATAATAGTAAAATAAATGGAGAGAAACAAATTAGGAAACAAAATTAATGTATGTACTAGAAAGGATAGTTGCAAAGTAGGTGAGGAAGATAGAAGTATAAATATAACGAAACACTATAGCTGTTAGACATTATGACTATGACACAATTGAATCAAATGTACTTGAAGGACCAACATACACTTCTCAGTTTATAAATGCTGCTAACTTACACAACTAATCAGGGGACATGAATCAACTGCCATCATCTCCTACATTTTAACAGATTGACGATTAATGTGATAAGCTACTTATACACACCCAAAGAACTCTCTAGCCTGACATGCTGTACTGATTTTTCAGACAAATGTATACATATAAATAGATCATGCTGCTCAGATACATTTCACTCAGAAGTTAAAAGTAAAGGAAACAACTATGTTGACAAAGATAGTCCGTGAGACAGATGTCCTTAAATCCAAAAATATTGCTCATACATTTTCCCCCATTTAAAGATCTAGTTAGTAGAATGATACAGAAACCTCAAATTAAATATTTTATTATAACATAAGGGGAAATAAACCTACACGATGCGGAAGCAAGGCTATGACGTTCTGACCCACTTGTCTAAGTACATGGCAAGATGCATGAACAAATACACCCTAATAATACTGCGCAGTCACACTGACACCTATGGAATAAACAATTATCACAGAACTGGTAGTGGCATATGAAAGGTAATACTATTTTAGAATGAATTCCTACTGCTTTTAATATTAACAGCTATAGTGTCTAAAGGCAATATACACCTCCTTGTGCTCTCTGAGGCACTTAACCATCTCCTGTGCAGGTGCTTCTTCACTTTAGTGTCTTCAGGGACTATAGTAATAAAAAGACCACTGTGTAATATCAGTGGATGGCACACAGTAACAGGTTATATGTGTAGCTGAGATACGTTTTACTTACAGGATATAGGTGGTGCTGTTTTACTTCATCCTCACATTGGCCAAGGAGGTTAGTATTGCAATGTCACTGTAATGGTGACATCACTGCTCCGCCATCTTTCTCATGTCAGTTGTATGGGTGACAGCCTGGACTATAATTATTCCAGGCTTCAATCTTTATAATAAGGCCCTTGATAGCCCCTCCTGCACGAGCCTCCAACTGTAATCCTTGTTCAAGAGGCAGAGAAATATTATTGACTTCTCCATGCATCATTGCTGCACTCTAAAAGGAACACTATCCTCTCCTTTTGCATCATTTTGTGTTACCTTAAAGAATCCCAGTGAAAACTGGCAAAGAAATGTCATCCAATGCAGACCTCACTTATATCATCCACTACACAATAACTGGAATCGATGGATACCTCCTTTGAATAACGCATTACTATATTATCATGGTTCAAAATGGCACTTTAAAGTGTGAAGCATGGCAGCCCTTTATGCCCGTGTATGCTTTGAAGAAATCAGATGCCCCAGTGACCCATGTATAGAGGGTTACATTTCAAATTACAGATCCCCTTGAAAAATGGCCTGGACTGAGAATGCACAGTGCTGCCTACAATAATACAGACATAAACATGGCTTCATGAAAGGCTGAGCATGACTAGCAGCTGTTCTCATTTTTCAAATTGAGTGAGAAACGATAATGACTTGAGCCCTATTAACATACTCATCACACCTAGCCAGGTGAGTATGCAAGATATAAGTGCAATGTCAGGCAGAGAGCTTCATTGTGCAAGAGAAGAAATTTGCAGTGTGCATAGTTCAAGAGCTAGGCTACTTGCCGTTGTGGATCATTTTAAGCCTAACCAATTTCCCTTGGTGAGAATCAAACCTTGTACTGTTTGTCTGGGAAGGAAGCACTTTAACCATTATACCAGCCCCCAACAGGTTACTTCAAGGAAAACATCTCTTCTTGTACAAGGTTAAGTGATACTTTTTGCAAGTCCATTCATTTTTGCCAAAGCTCCAGTTAACTGCTATTCAACCTGTTTTCATAATAAGATTAATGTTTGTCAGCACTTGTTAAGTGTATCTGGAATGGTGTACTGACAATAGGATTGGAAGAGTAAAGCAAAAGCTGGGCTGTATGGCTTAATAGCTTAATGGGAGACACACTCATGAGAACATACAAAGAGCATAGTTTACAGCATGATTCAAATGGAATGTTTCAAAGTTACAATGTATTTCTAAGGCCAAGGACTTCAAATAAGACCACTATAGGTGTCGCTCAAGTCAGCCCTAGTATGACATACCATATCACTGAACCATAAGTCCATACTTTTCTTAGCACTTTACAATACTTTGTTCTTGGTGATTTTTAAGGGCAGTTTATTCCATTGATTCCCCACTCCGAAGTGAAACATTTGCTCCTAGTTTTGAATTTACTACCCTTAGCCTAACTAAATTATTGTTTTTTTCTAGTATGTATGATACAACTTCTATTTAATATATCTATTGATGTATACATTGTTGAACATATTTCAGTAGAAAATATATTTTTAACATATTGAATAGCAGTCATGCCACCTTGGACAGTTGGTCTGGTATGTGATTCATTTGTGAGAGAAATGTGGTCAGTAAATCTATGACCCTGACATTGCTTAAATATTGTGTATACAGAGATATAATCATTAAGCAGAAAGACAGCATGATTCATGCCATATGGCCAAGGAGGATACTGGTGGTGGTGTTAGAATTTATCAGGGCCTTGCAGGAAAACAACTGGTAATTCCACTGTTTTCCATAGCAATTGGAGCAATGCCAAAAAAAAAAAAAACACAGATGTATCAGAAAAACACATGTGACTCTGCTGGGATATTCTCCCATAAGTCCCAGTTCTCTGATGCAGAGATGAGGTGCTGCTGTTGGCTTTTTATCTGCATGGGCAATGCCTCTTTTACATGCAGGCAGCTGACCAGGCATACCAGAAATATGCCTGGGATAATATTGTCACAAATATTAATGTGGCTGATGGTCTCAGCCATGATGATGAAAAGCTATGCCATAGGGCCAGTGATATAATACATATTGCCCAATAAAGAATATAACTCCTGGCACATGAGGTTAGGGCAACAGGGTGAGGAGAGATCAGATGTAACACCTGTCATGGAGACGATAGAGCTCCAGGCTTGTGTCAGGTGGAGTAAGATCTCTGCAGACTCCCAAAATGTGGGTGCTGGATATACGAGCAGATCTGAAGAGAACCAAGAGACAATCCACTGGCGATGCCCCAGGTGTGTAGATCTGTTTCTGTGTATCAATGCCTGTATGTCCTCTACAACCACAATTTATTAAAGCTGTCTAGTGGTATAGAGAGTACTTCAGGGCTTCGACATCCACAGCCATCTACACCAGGTATGCCAATAAAGTACTAATTGTTATCATTTTTATATTTGTAAAAACTGGTTGGATGTACACTTCTGGTGCTGGTTTATACCTACACTGGATAGTTTGTGCTTTGGTGTATTCCCAGATTTGTGGAAATGTCCTTCCCTGATGTTGGAGGATCCACAGCTTCTGACAATGATGACAGGGATGAGATGGTACAGCCAGTGACCACAGAATGTGTACTGGATGCAGCGGATATGACCATTGCATTCCTAAAGCAGACCGTGGACACAGCCTCCATGCTGGAGGTCCAACCAGGGGGCTGGATAATGGTGCTCACTATGGACATGGTTAGCACCCTCACCACCGTTGTTGGTATGCAGGTCACTTCAACCCAGCATATGTAAAGGGCCATTATGGAGGCACAGGCAAATACCACTATAACCATGGCAGAGATACTGAGGATGATGCAGGGTGCAAGTGATAATCTATGGGAGTACATGTCCTGTATTTGTGATTGCATGGATAGACTCAAGTCACGCACTGGAATGTGCAATGCCTTTTCTGGCTCACACAACAAGGGTGAGTCCTCCAAGAAGACATTCAACTGTTACATCCACAAATGGTAGCCAATGTGGCTGTGGATGACCAAGAACCCACTACTGCAATGGTGGTAATTCTATGGCAACATCTGTAGTGGAGTTATCTACCGCAAAGAGAGGACATCCCAGTGGTCATGGCCATCACCAGACTGGCACCTCTGGTAGCAGATGTTGCTCAAGTCATACAACACACCAGCATCTAGCCAGGGTCATAGCTCATATATTGCAATTCCTGGTAGGGCCATCCCTCATTAGTGAGGGACATACCTGGGATGCTGAACCCTCTGCTCTGCATGACCTGTACATGTCCACAGAACAAGCCACAGTGCTGCAACTACTACTGAGGATGCATCTTTGCAGACCCCCCCACACACACACATATGCACACACCACCACCATCACACATCATAAACCTCCACTGGTACTGACCCTGTCCAACAACTGTAACATTAATGCCTCCCTAAACTGACATTTCAGAGAAGAACATATTCTACGTTCATACTTATCGACATTCGCACACATCCCTGTGAAAGACATCCACTCCTGTGCTCCCTTCCTCACTTGTGCAAATGATAACTATGCCCACTTCTTTCGACATTGTTACTGGAGCTGCATACTTGTCCATCACTGGGTCTGAGCTAGCAGAGACCGCTGCTGCAAACACTCCATCTTATCCTCCAAGCTGATGTTCCTCTCCCTTTTGTGCCCATGTCCATCCGTGTTGGTCATTCTATCTTCCCTCACTATTGTCTTCCCTTTGTTTGTCTGATGTCTTCTTCAGCAATGAGATCCCCCTTCCATATTATGGTACCCCACATCATGTCAGTTATGCCTGTCCACCCCTGCTACTCATAACCTAAAACTCTTAACTTATTCTTACTTTCCCGTATTCCTTCTCCAGCTTACCCTTCTCTTCAAAAATATAAAATGGGCACCTTTTCTCCTCATAAAAAGTGTTTTGCTCCTACCCCACCTTCAAGTAGCTCATTCCTTACTTGCTCAGCCACGTACGTGCCTGCATCACTTTATCTTTTTGTGATTATATTGTGTATGACGACTCAAGAAGAGAACTGTCATTTCCCATCTACAACTAATGGAACTGCTGTTTGTATAGCAATAATTACATGCAATCACCATCATCTGCTAAGTATATTGTTATCGGTTGCTATCAGTCATGCAAATGAGCTGAGTGTCAATGAGCAGCAGTGCGGAAATACGAAACTGGGTAAAGGGTATACCTTTAGTCTGACTGCTTCAATGACTCCGCTTGTAAATGAAATGATTTGTAGAGTGTCAGTAAACAGACTGGAGGATTCAACTCTCCTTGTGATTTAATGCTTTCTTTTTAGGTTTCTGCTTTTACTCTGTAAATGTGTAACAGTCACCTGTTCTGTACTTCACTGACACCTTTAACATGACCGATTCTGTGACTCCTTTTGTACGTTAAGTGTTTACCAGGATACAAGTAAAACGAGTACTAGGTCCAAATCCCTTGGGGTTGTATGCCTTTTTCTGTTTCCGTTATGTAAACATTTAACAACCACATACTAGATGCTTCACTGACACTGAGTAGCGTGACTGCTTCTGTGGCACAGCTTTTAATTGAAGTGGTTATTAGAATGTCTCTGAAAAGGATGCTGGGCTCAAGCCCACTTGGATTGTAGGTGTACTTTTTCAAAGCATTTGCATTATATCATATGAACAGTCATCAAACTCTGCTGATGTCATAACTAGTCTCAGTGAATACATCTTGCTACTTTTCTGTACCCCATCTTTACTGTGTGCTTTTTACATTTTTTTTTTTAACTTCAGGTACTTTTGTTTTCTATTTGTGTGTATGTCTGATACCCACTTCTACATCCCTGGATTTGCCACCAATTCTCTTTGCAGTGTTGTGTCCACTATATGTGTGTTTCTGTAGCCCTACTACCATCTCTGCCCTCACAACTTAAGCATACGTCCACTAGTTCTTTCCACAACAAATGTCTCCGCAAATCTGTATCCTTGAGTTACAAAAATTAATCTACGTGCAAACACTACCAACTATGTGTGTGGCTTCATGCTGACTACCCCAGAGGTTCATACTTGTGAAATGTTTTCTACAGCTGCTTGCTGATTATAATGGCCATTAGTTGATCATCACTGTTTTCTCATGAGTCTCTACTGTGGCTGCAGTGAAAAGCAGCTCATCACACACACGCGCATGGCTGCATGCATTGTTGGTAAGCCTCGCGGTCTGTCATGCATAGATAGTAAACACTGTTGACTTGACCACAATCATGGACACCACATTTCTGAATCCCAAGGAACGTACTAGTTGCCTTTTGCCAAAATATATCATATTTTACTTTACATTTCTTAACCGGGAAAGTCCGACTTGGAACAAAGCCAATTTTCAGCAGAGGCCCGGGGAGAAAGGCTCCAGATGCATGTCTTTTGTAACATGGGAGGAAACCGGAGGAAACCCATACAAACAACAGGGAGGACATGCAGACTCCACACAGAAGGCACCCCTGCCGAGAATCAAACCAGAGAACCTCTTGCTGTGAGGCATCAATGCTACCACTGCACGGTCAGATTTATTTATTTGCTTTAGTCTCTGTGTAAAATGAGTTTAACTGCCTTTTGCTCTCAAGCAATCGCTGACTGATGTCTTTTTGATTTACAAAAAAAAAAAATTGCTTTATCGATAAGAATTCAAAAAATGTTCTGAATGTGTAATATTTTTAATAAAATATCAAAAATATTGTAGCACACATCTTAAGGTTATGAAACTTTTACTTAACAATAGTATATTGACTCTGCCGATTTGTAGATACAACAATAATTTTTAACATTACAATGAAAATAAGTAAGTATCTGAAGGGAACAAGTGTATAAAAGTCATGCCAGTTTGTAAAGTATATCACAGAGGCAATGAATTCCTTCTCTCAGACATGGTTTTTGCTTTTTTCTATTTCAGCTTAGAAGTAATTGTTGAATGTCTTGCTGTCCTATGGCATTTACATGACTCAGATTCGAATTCAATGATGACATTTAGGAGACAAATGCAGTTTTTGTGCTAAATAGCATGCTTTGCATATGTCTGAGCCTCCTCAAACCAAAGCAGACATCACTCACAAAGAATGGCAGCCTAACTGTGGAAAAGGATGCTTCTTCATAAATGTTAATTAAGCACTTCTAATTCATTTATTTATTTGGTTAGTTGCTATGAAGAAACGTACAGTGATCCAGATACCATACTCACCCCAAACTTCAGCCAGATATGTGAAGCATTAAATCAGGCTGATAACAATGAAACATTACGATATACAAAACTTAAAGGCGAGAGCAGAATACATTACAGTAACATATTTGAACATTTTATATATTTTGCAATTCTTACTCTTTCCAGATAGTATGTTATAGGGAAGTTCGTTAAACATGCATTTCACATGAGAAGTAGAAAGTCATAATTAGTGAGTAGCCTATGTATAAAGTATTACGTCAAATTGATGCAGATCATAAAGTGTTCTTGTGCTACGTGTGTGTAAAATATACAAAATGTGTATATATACATATATATTTTATATATATGTTAGTATTATTTATATTATATTTTGCAGGGTGTTTACGTAAAGAAAAAAACCTCAAAATGCACTCACTCGAGGCACTCCTTAAAATGGAGAACATTGACATCTGTGCAGTGACAGAGACCTAGTTCAAAGCTCCAGAGAGCACCCCTGCATTAACAGGCTATAATTCATACCAGACCTTTCGGCCACCAAACCCGGACCGAAACACTAAAGGTGGAGGCGTGTCCATATTCATTAAGGATAGCCACACCTCCAAGCTAGTTGCTCAGCATAATGCATCCGAGATTATCCAAGTTCAACTAACTCTGGGCAAAACCACAATCCAGATTGTAGCTTGCTACAGACCACCCACTATGCCCCATGATTCCCATTCCTCTTTTCTTGATACACTGGAAAATATTAAGGTACAACCCAACACTCTAATAATGGGTGATTTCAACTACCCTACCATTAACTGGGGAAACTACTCATGTACCAACTCTTTTGCTCAACGTTTTCTGGAAATCATCAATTCCAACACCTTGGATCAACTTATCCACACCCCCACCAGGGGCAGCAATATCCTAGACCTGGTCATAACCAACATGGGTGACCGGTGTTCCACACCAGAGTTCAGCTCCTCGTTGGTCAGATCCGACCACAAGCTAATCACCCTAGACATCCACATCCCGCTCCCACCCCCCCATTAGGAAAACAACCATAAAAAATTTCTCCAAAGCCAACTTCACATTTCTTAAGACAGAAGTGGCAAACCTCACAACACCCATGCAGATGGACAATAGATGTACGACTGCTGAATCCTACACAAATGCACTTTATAAGCACTTACACGAGTGCATGGTTCGTGCTATCCTCCAAAAGGAATCCAATCTGGTGGTCTTCTGCCATAAACACACTCTACAACAGAAGAAAGAAACTGTTGCAAAAAAGAGTAAAATCCCATGATTGGAGGAACTCCCTGGTCAGCCTCAGTAAGAAGCTAAGATCCCTCATAAAATCCTCCAAAACTAGTTATGAAAACAAAATTGCCACTGATTCTAAAGACAACCACAAAGCATTCTACAGCTATGTCAAGAATCTCAATGGCAACACTCAGATCTGCTCTGAGTTACAGCACAATGACACTAAATATACAGAACCAACTGATAGTGCCAACATCCTGGCAGATAGGTTCAGTGCCAACTTTACCCCCTCTCACCTCTTAAAAGGCCCATCTTTATACCGGAAGAATGCAAAGTTCCTGTAATCACAGCTGCACAGGTAAAACCCTCACTCTCCAAAGCCAAGAACACAGCATCCATGAGACCTGACAACATCCCAGGTTGCCTTCTACATGAACTACAGAATGAACTGGCACCTCACCTAAGTACCATGTTCAATCATAGCATCACCTCAGGCTTTGTGCTCATTGAATGGTGCACCGCGACAGTTATTCCACTCCACAAAGGGGGAGGGGCCACAAAAGACCCTGGGAACTACTGCCCCATTAGCCTGATGAGCCTGGTCTGCAAGGCCATGGAACATATCATCATGGAACTCATAAAAAAAGACATTGGAGATCTCCAGACTCTGGACCCCACACAGATCAGGTATGTAAAAGGCAGATCATGTCTCCTAAACCTGATAGCCTTCTTTGAAGTAGTCACCAAAGCCATAGATGAGGGTAAGGTGCTACACACAGCCTATCTAGATCTCGCCAAGGCGTTCAACACCATCCCCCTCTCTGGAATTATAGATAAACTCACTAAAATAGGTATAAATCCCTATGTCACAAGATGCGTTGCCAACTGGCATACTGACAGAACCCACACCGTGAAAGTAGCAGACACCAAATCAGACTTCAGACCAGTGACAAGTGGAGTACCACAGGGTTCAGTCCTGGGTCCTCTCCTGTTTGGTATTTACTTCCCTGAAGTACAGGCTAGCACAGAAGGTCTTTGGCTAACTAAATTTGCAGATAACTGCAAACTAAGAGCCATAATCAAAACTCCTAGCAATGTGAACATCCTACAAAAGGGCCTCACTGAGACAGATGCCTGGTGTCAAAGCCATGGTCTCAAGCTCAATGCCAAAAAGTGCATTGACATCCCCTTTGGTAAAAACTCTGTACCCAAGAACTACCACATAGGAGGAAGTCTACTTAACACCAAAAGTGTGATAAGAGACCTTGGGACACAGGTGGACCGTAGTCTCTACTTTGATGATCACATTGTCACAGTGGTCAGGAAATCCTTCTATGTGGCACACCTCATCACAAAAGGTTTCGCATCCAGAAAAAAAGAGGTCATTGTTCCCCTCTACTCATCACTCATTAGACCCATTATAGAGTACAACGCCCCTTTTGGTATGTACCTCACAAGACATCTACAACAACTGGAAAGGCCACAAAAATACCTCAGAAAGAGGATTACTGGCCTCAAACAGATGCCTTATGCAGACCGTCTCAAAAAGCTCCAGCTTTACTCCATCGCATATCACCTACTCGGAGGCGATCTCTGTATAACATACAAAGCTATGTCAAACCCAGAGCTGTTGGACATGCTCCACTTAAAGAAATCCCAAACCCTCCGAGCTACACGCTCTAGGGACCTAAACCTTGTCACCACAATAAACAGAACATGCTGGAGGGATAGATTCCTGTCCGAGACCTTCCATACTCTGGAACAGACTACCTATTTATGTCAAACAGAGCTGCTCATTAGCACTCTTCAAGAAAAATGATTGGATGGGTAATAAGAAATTCACCCCAGGGATCACTTCTGTTGTTCTTCTTGACAGGGGCGCAGGAAAATAATTTTCTTGGGTGGCGAAAGCCAGGGTACCTTTTTGGCTAGACTTGTATAGGCCCTAGGGCCAATAGCCTAGTACCTACCTATGAACCTATGAACCTATGTTATAAAGTTATAAATTAAGTATGGTTTTTAAGGGTCTTTTAAAAAATTAAGTCTTAATTAATTAGTGATTAATGATGTAGGTGTTGGGTCTATTTAAATTTTAAGGGGTGTAGTAAAATGTTGACTCTGGTGATGTTTCCGTGGTACAAAATGAAAGCGCTAAGTCCATTGAAGCTGTGTATTTTTTCTTTTTAGTGTGCGTTTTAACAATTAAAGTGTTTGACAAATATAAGATACAAGAGGTGGCCTTTATTGACCTTGGAAAACTACTGAAGTTTTTGGAGTTACAAAAATATATTACCAGAAATATGTGCTGGGTCATAAAGAAGCCTATAATTTCAATTATTATGTGCTTAATTTTGGCAGTGCTTTACATATTGCTTTAGTGGGTGTTCTCATATGTTTTTAAAAGCCTATGAAATGCTGCTGCTTATGTAATTTTTATGACATGAAATTAGAGGTATATTTATTGTGATTTTATTTTTACCCCGTCACCTCAGCTAACCTTCAGTTGTCACCAGCTGATCTTGTTCACTGTGTCTGCTGGTCTCACCTTAGCCTATCCCAGGCATGTCCACAGCCAGTGAAGACATTGAGGGCACTGGTGCAGTGTCATATGGTTGCCTGGTAATGTATCCTAACCCTTACTATCACCCCAGAGCAAACTTTGACAGCTCTGTATTATTGGTGCAGTGCCAGGTACTTACACACTTCCATGCATGGTCAACCTCCAGTTAAGTGGTATATGGAGCATGGAGCTTGCCAGGGTCTTAACACTGCTACTCTGAAGTGAGTCTGGGCCATCCCCCTTCCCCCAAGATGGGTGAGCCAACACTGACTGCTCACTTCTACCCACCGCTGGGGCTAGTCAAACTTCCATGCCACTAGTGAAACAAAGGTTGTCTGGGTCACAGTAATGACCTTATCCATCTGTGCCATGTGGTCACTATTGAGATTTATTTTGTCAGTAAAGTGGTGCCCATGATGTGGCACTAAGTAAGAGTTTCTTACCTCTAAGAGTGCACAGTATTGTAGAAACAAGCAAACACACTGACCCAGCATAGAAGACATTGCATAGTGCTTTCTGGCCAACATGTATGTTAGGAGCATTCAGTCGTCTTTTAGCCCATGATATATGCTGGATGAAGATCCCAACTCTCACCTCCTGATCTCAGTAAAGAGGTATCCCAGGTGTCAGTAGTGATAAATGGGTCATTATGAAATGATGCTGAATAAAGAAGATAGTTAAACACTCTTCATAAGGCATGTCAGCAACAACCTGTTCACCAGTCCATAGGACATCAAAAACAGATCAAAGAAGTACTTCCAGGAGCTTCTGAATGAAGAAACTTCGACAGAAGCTGTATTGTCCCAGGCACAGCCTGTGATGAGAGAAGAAAAGTCCACCATGGAAGAAGTAAGAACAGTACTTAGGAAAATGAAGTCAAGGAAAGCATAACGCTCAGATGAGGTCATAACAGATAATGATAAATATGTTGGGTATGATAAGGGATAAATGGCTCCTGCAGGTACTTATAGCAGTATGAAGAGAAAAGATTATCCTAGATGATTGGAGAATAAGCATACTAGGGCCAGTGTTCTAGAACAAAGGGGACATTCACAACTGTGGGCATTAGAGAGCTACCAAAGGCCTGTCACATTGTATGAAAGTTCTGTAGAGGGTGATTGACAAATGAATACGCAGAGTAATAAAAAGTAAGATGGGGAGATGAGAGCAGAATGCAGCACAATTGGCCTGATGTTTGCAGTGAGATAGATACTTGAGAAGAAGCTAGGAAAGAGTCTAACTGGGCATTCCTAGATTTGGAGAATGCATACGACAAGGTCCCATGAAAACTGATTTGGGGCTGTCCTGTGGTGATTCAAAGTTCCAGAAACATTGGTAGAATTAGTGCAAGCTATGTACAAGGACCCAGGGACTCAAGTACAAATAGTGTTCAGTCTCACAGAGGGGTTCCACGTGGAGTGGAAGTGGGTGTGCATCAGGGTTCAGGTCTAAGCCCACTGCTGCTCATACTGGCGATGGACTATATTGCCAAACAGTCAGAGGGGACAGATTAGCAAAGCTGATGTATGCAGATGATGTGGCAGTGCAGGCAGACTCTGAGCTAGAACTTCAGCAAAATATAGGGGAATGGAATGCAAAACTGAAGGCACATGGGATGACACTGAGTACAGATAAGACAGTCATAATAGCAGAAAATGGGGTAAATCAGAAGAAGCTGAGAAGTGAGATAGAAGGAAAAATAATGGAACAGGTTAACAGCTTAAAGTATCTGGGAATGGTGGTTTAGAAGAACAGAAGTCTGAATGAGGAGGTTGAAGCTGGAAACAGAGGGGATGCAGCCACCTGGCACAGAGCGTCAGGTGTAGTATATGACAGAACATGCCAAAGTAGTTGAAAAGTAAGATGTACAAACAGTGGTGTGACCAGTCCTACTATATGGTACAGAAACCTGGGCAGTAAAAGCAGAGCAGCTGTGGAAGCTACAGGTGACGGAGATGAAGTGCCTGAGATGGGTGGTATGATGCACACTCTGCTACAGGTGAAGAGATTAGGGCAGAAGAGCAGAAGCCAAAGTAGCTTTAATGACAGAAAAAAGGCAAAGAGAACAGATTACGGTGGTTTGGGCACATGTGCAAAAAAAAGCAGAAGACAATCTGGTGAAGAAGATTTGGGGCAGAAAAGAGGAAATGAGGACATCCAGCAAAGAGATAGATGAATTGAGTGTCAGAAGATCTGCAACTCTCGGGCAAGACTTTTGAAGAAGGTAGGAGAGTGGCACTGAATCAAGAGAGATGGCAGCAGTTGACATGACACCCCAACCCCCATGTAGAAAGTGAATAAAAAGGGGTTGATAATGATGAATGTGCATTTGAACATATGTATGTGTTGCTTTTAAGATTTAGTGTTACATTTTCCATATATATTTGTATATTCACAATGCTCTAGAAGACATTCAAATGAATAATGATAGGGATCATTGCATCATAAGACATGTATGTTTATGCGTATGTGTGTGTATGTGTGTGTCTCTCCCTATTTATATATACATAAATATATATATATATATATATATATATATATATATATATATATATATATATATATATATATATATGTGTGTGTGTGTGTGTGTGTGTGTGTGTGTGTGTGTGTGTGTGTGTGTGTGTGTGTGTGTGTGTGTGTGTGTATGTATGTATATATATATATATATATATATATATATATATATATATATATATTAATATACGAGTGTCTCATTAAATACTGAACATTCATAAAAGCAAACGTTCAAAGAGTAATCAGTTTAGAGTGAATCTAAAGTAACTGAAAATATAAAAAAGTAAAACTACACTCCCTGCTAATTATATATACACTAACTCCAAGATCACACAACAGCAGGGTAAGGTCAAATTCCCTTACCCTGGTCAACATGATATCATACGAAAAGCTGCCATAAAAATCTCAGATTTAAAGAACGTTAATTTATATGAACATTTGCTGTTTCAAACTGTACCCATATCTATCTCTCTATCTTTCTATAGATAGATAGATAGATAGATGGGTGTACTTTGAAACACCAAAGTACACACACATCAAATAGCTAATGATTGATTCCGAAAGATCGAAAGCCAAAACAATGAAATAACAAAAAACTTATGCTTTTTGCAGCCCACCCCACCCTGTAATTATATATACACCAATTCCAAGATTGCTTTATAGTGGAAAAGGGCAAATTTTCCAATCCAGACTGTGCACAATCTTGCACAGACTTAACACTGGCAGAAGCTATCAAATAACTTTTTCTCTCTTCTGCCAGTGTTAAACATGTTCATCATTATGAACATTCGATTATATAGAATGTTCTCATATATAGCTCTGTAAATGTCGATGTAGCTAAAGTTGACACAATAAAATAAACAGCAAAAAACATTGATACATCATTGAGCATGCTTCAATACATAACCTGGGAGCATGCAATAAGAAAAAAATACTTACTTTTAGGTTAGAAAGCCTCTCCTCTGCCCCTCATGTAAAGGGCTGTGCCCCTCATACCTCCTGCTAATTATTTTCTAACTCCAATACTACAAAATACAAGGGAAAGGGTATATTCTTCAACACCTGTAATGTAGCAATCTCACACAATTGTCGACCATCTGTTTTGCCAAGGTTTAAAGAAAAGTCGAGTATATTAAGGGTTCTCATATATACACAGATATGTATGGCTCAGTGATAGTTGCATAAATATGTATGGCTGTTTCCTTGAATATGACTGAGTGGGAGGGGGCTTCACTGTTGAGACAATGTCGGTGTGTGTCTGCCTGTGTCTGTGTGTGTGTGTATATGTGTGCAAGGACACGCATGGATATCTGAATGTGTGTGTGTGTGTGTGTGTGTGTGTGTGTGTGTGTGTGTGTGTGTGTGTGTGTGTGTGTGCGTGTGCATGTGTTTGTGTATGTAGTGGGGTGACGCTAGGGATAACACTGGTGTGTTCAGGTCTGAAAGGTTTAATGTTCAGTTCAGTGTAAATTTATGGACATAAAATGGTTTTGTGCTCCAAACGTCCAATAAAATAGGTCTTCTGTGTGTAACTTATAACTGCTGCTACAACATATGTTAATCGGTTACATGCTTATGTAATTGTATTCTTCTTCTTTTGGACTCTCTGTATAATATTTTTTCTTGGAGCTTTTCTCCTCGGGCCTCTACTGAAAATGGACATATATTCAGCTAGACTAGCCCGGTCAACAAATGCAAAATAAATAAATAAATAAATTCAGTTCAGATACATGGTACTGAGATGATAACAAGGTCTTTCTCTCTGCAGCCTTACCAGTCTCAGAATCACTTTTTCTCACAATCTCACTAATTGATCAACCCACATTTGGTAAGTTGTGCAAGCAGTGAGAATGTTATTGAATTCTAGCCAAAATGTAGACATGAAACAGAAATGGGGAGAGAGAGAGAGAGAGAGAGAGAGATAGAGAGAGGCAAGCAGTGTAGTTTGCTGTTAAAAATGTTGAAAAGACAAAAAGGATGTGCAAAAAATCCCTGAAGTTTTTTTTTAATATTGCTTTTTTAACTTCCAGTCAACTCAAACAGTTTAATCCTTTATGCAGTTTTTATAAAATTAAGTCTAACATATTCACTGACAATTCTTTTGGGACTTAACTGCTCCCTTTTTTATGGAACCAAAACTAATAAGCAAATTAGATTACAGGCTCTTTCATGAAAGTCATACAATGGATTATTTTTAACAGAGACATAGAGTCAGAAATATATACAGTATAACAAAAGCATGCAAATAAAATGACAAGAAAAGCGAAGAATATAATAGCTTCATATTTTATCTGTATGTAGAATGCAAGCTGCAAGGAGGCTTCAACCTCATACAAGCTGATGACTATCAGATAATGAAACAGATAAAAGATAACGTTTACATTATGGAGAATGATGGAAGAAAAGGATTGAAATGTTAAGGCATTTGCAGCAAGGTACATACCTACAGCTTGGTGCTGTAATTTGCCCTTTTTCCTGCTTCATATCTTTTTATATACCACTTACTTGTAGCCTTTGTCCATCTTCCATCTGTCTCCTTAAGGGAGGTTTTGTATTGATCTCTGCATTCAACTCTCAGGAATACATGATTTCATTTTTCTATGAAATAGCTTCATATTTTATTTGAGAGTTAGGTTTGCCTAAATGACAGGGTCTAAAAAAATGACTGAAATGACAGACAACAAGTGAGGAGTGAGCAGGGAGTTGATTTATTTTTTATATGTGAACGATTTGAGCTCAACAGCTGTGAGTGGCATATTTTATAAAGAGGGAATCACTATTATTAGCTTATCAAGTGTCATCTTCTTAAATTGTGTCAGGCTGGGAAATACCAGAGATTACATGGCTGCACAATAATTACACTTCGACTTTTTTGTAACATTTAGATACTTTGATCCAGACAATCAAGCCAAAGCTGTTTCAAGCTGATTAAAGAAAGCCTTAAACAAGAATGCTCGTTATGTTCTGAATTCTTATGTCACTCTGTTAGGCAGTAAATCAACATTTCTCTCTTTTTTTCTTTTTCTTTCTTTCTTTTTTTTTAGAATATTTCTTCTGATAAAATGCTACATCATGTCTATCAGAACTATCAGCACCTTTTTTTTAGAAGATTAGTGGTTATCCATGATATTTCATAAGGACCAGCTGTACAGTCACATCCCATATAATTCATATTTTCTTTTATAGTAGTTTTCAAGCTAATCTTTATAAGATATGGTAATTTTCACTTTCGTGCAGTTATGATGACATGACCAACTCATTTTTACTATCCTGAAGTGTTTTATTCTTGGTCTAGGAAAATGTTAATAATAGGGTTGCCACCTTTTCAAATGCCCAAAGTGGGACATTTTTTGTAGAAATGTGAAATGTTGCAGTACAAAACATACCCATGGCCAACGCATAGGACAGAACTTCACTTTGTTGCCAAAATAAAAGCTTATTCATTTACTATTTAAGTTGCTTACACTATTTCTTATATCATTTAGGTGTTTCAAACACAAAATAACTGAATTATGCAACTATTAAAGAAAACTTAGGAAACATTTTTTGCCTTAAAATCTCAGTACATTTGCCATTTTTTAATTTTTTTTAGCAGGACACAACTGCCCAAAGAGGGACTGTGCCTCGTAAAGAAGGACAGGTTGTAACCCTAGCTAATAAACTTTATTTGTCTCAAAAATAGTTGCAATGGCTCAACAGGTAACAAACTTGCTTTTACTGCAGAAAGATCTGAAGGCTGGGGTTTCTAATTCCATCCCAGGTGACTGGATTATTTTTTTCTTTTGCTGACACTGCAGTGTAGCAGTAGGGAGTGCTATACTTTTGAATGTGCCATCCTTTGGGTTGAGATGCTAAGATGAGGCCCCTTTTACCTGAGCTGGTGGTAGCTCAGGTAGATGTGAAAAATCCCAAGGCATGTTTCTAAAGAGTATGAAAGTTCCCCAGTTCTTGCTAAATTTCCCCTAATAATTATGAATTTCACCTTGGATTTTCCCTGAAAAGAGGCAACTGGTCTAGTGGGAGTAACCTGATCACCAAAGTGTAAATAAATAAGTAAATGAATTTATTCTTCTGGAAATACTGTACAGGAGATAAAAATTATGAGATGCAAGTGTACTTAACCCCATAGTCCTAGGTTTCATTCCACAGTTTCTGTTGAAAACTGTGTGACTTTAAGCAAGTCACTTTAATGGAATCCCCACATCTCTTCTGAAAAAGGGGCATTTGCAGCTCACTATCTTACATGATTAACAAATTAATAAAAAGTGTTTTAAATGTTCATGCGATATCATTTAAAATAATAGTATTCAACTTTTGTTATATATTTCTACCCAAAATATTTCACTGTAAAGTAAATAAGCAGAACAAAGTACTTATATCAACATCATTAAAACAAAATAGTAGTTTAACAATAAATAATAATAATAATAATAATAATAATAATAATAATAATAATCATGCGCATACTTCACGTTTTTAGGCATAGAGTGTGGTTTATTTAATATCATGCTTTTTAACCAATGTTTGTTTAGTTGTTCTAGTTAAAGTGAAAATGTGTTCCCGTTTTATTGATAGCTCAGTGTTAGAATGCACACATTGGGAGTAAAATATGTAAAAATCAAAGAAAATTATATTTCCCACATTATGATGGCTTCTGTGCAGTATATAGAAAGATTATTAGTCCCAGTTTGCAAAGATACACATGAAAAGGCACATTTTTTTCTAATTCTTTTTACCTTCTCCCTGCCAGTCACCAAGGCTCATTTTACTGTTGTTGTGTTAATTTGTTCCTTAGTGGCAGGGATTTGCTGCCAGATTCACTGGGGTATTGTTCAGGCAGACATCAGCACTTTTATACACTTGTTGGTACACTGCCAACTTAGGGTATCAATATTATTTTAATCCCAGCCACTGGGTAGAAGAATAAGGGATCCACAAGACCACAGGCACTCACATACCTCATGTGGATGCATGCTCCTGTACACCCATTGTGAAGGCTAGTATCATCAGCAGTGGCTTGGCAGGAATAATGTATGTCCTTAGGCAGTGCGTATATCACAACTGACTTCACCCCTCCCTTCACCCCAGTATGGGCAAGCACATCCTCCCTCATCTGCACTATCATGCATTCATGCCCCTTGTTGATCAAAGGTCATCTGGGTCATAGTCAGGGCTTTATCACTCTGTGCTACCAGCACAAGCTTATGCATTAAAGGATAAATGGTAGAGGAACAATGGCATATAGTACATGCATGCACACACACACACACACACACACACACACACACACACACACACACACACACACACACACACACACACACACACACACACACACACACACACACACACACACACAGTACTGACTACATGTTTCACGCTCCTACGATAAGCGAAAGGAGACAGATATAGGAGGAAAAGGCACAGCAGTCCAGGCCACAGAGCAGCTTCAGAAAGGCAAAAAGATGAAGTAATATCTGCATAATGTGATCACTTATAACAAGACTTTTATGTGCAGCCACCTAAGTCCAAATACTGACCAGTTTGTATGTCACAAGGTAAGATTAAAACAGATTACTACAACTATCAGTACAGAGTTGATGCCTTTCAAATGGAAATGTGCTATGAATAAATCTCTCATTAAAATTACATAAACAATTGTTGACTATATTTTATGCTTTATTGTTCAACATGACTTTTAATACAAAACAAGATATTAACAATCACATCACCACAGTAGTCAGGAAATCCTTCTATGCGGCACACCTTATCACAAAAGGGTTCTCATCCAGGAAAAAAGAGGTAATTTTTCCCCTCTATTCGGCACTCAGTAGACCCATTATAGAGTACAACACCCCTTTTGGAATGTACCTCACAAGACATCTGCAGCAGCTGGAAAGGCCACAGAATTACCTCACAAAGAGGATTACTGGCCTCAAACAGATGCCCTACACTGACTGTCCCAAAAAACTCTAGCTTTACTCTGTACCATATCGCCTACTCCAAGGTAATTTCTGCCTAACATATAAAGCTATGTTAAACCCAGAGCTGTTGGACATGCTACACCTAAAGAAATCCCCAATCCCTCTGAGCTACACACTCTAGGGACCTAACCCTTGTCACCACAATAAACAGGACATGCTAGGGGGATAGATTCCTGTCCCAGAGACTTCCTATACTCTGGAACAAGCTACCCATTTATGTCAAGCAAAGTTCCTCATTAGCACTCTTCAAGAAAAATCTTGATGAGTGGATGGTAAATAGGATATACACCCCGGGGATCACTTCTGTGCCTCTGCTCGACAGGGGCACAGGGAATTAACTTTCTTGGGTGGCGTAAGCCATGGAACCTTGTTGGCTGGGCTTAGTTAGGCCCTTGGGCCAATAGCCTAATACCTACCTATGAACCTATGAACCTATATAATAAAGTTGAAATCAAAGGTCTAGACAATGAACCATAAAGCATAAGGGTGGTTAAATATACTTAATATAAGCCAATGAAGAAAATTAATGTGAACTAGAATTATGAACCAGTAGTTACAGTTGCTGTCTTTAAAATTCAATATATGACATTCAGTTTTAACTTCTGAGTTATGAATGCATAGAATCTGTATGTTCACTAGATGGATTTTCAGTTTGTGCTCCAGCTTTCTCACAAAAATGGGTTGGTTGAACTTAAAACTCTATTTGACTTTGTCCTCGTTGCCCAGGTCATGACAAAAAGGGTCCACACAGGAAAGGTTTACTTACTTAGTTTACAAATAAATAAAAGATAGAAGCTTTGCCATTTTTCAAATGAATCAACTTAATTAAATAAAGTAACACGGGTACCTCATATCAAATGAAATATGAGGAAAATGGAAGGGCTCCATGATGGTAAACTAATAGAGCTGTTTCTGTTTTACCTGCTCCATTTTGTTTTCTGTTTTAAGAAATCTGCTTAGCCTGGTGTTTTTGCTCTATGTATCAGATAGACACTTTCATTATTGAGGCTATACATTTCACATGCTTTTTTCCATTGGTTAATTTATTTCTTGACTGATACTTGAATACACAGAGTATATCAGTGGCCTTGTCTTTTGTGATAAGGCACAAGGCCTGCAAAGACTACAAGCACTGTTGGTGACTCCCTGCTGGTTGGTGATTTTTAAGCTGCCCACCTGTACTGTAAATTGGGCATAATAAGCTCCTCCCTTACTACACTGCTGTTGATGTCTTTAATTATTTATTTGCCTTTCCTTGTGCTTATTTTGAAAAAAAGTGCATTTTGCATCTCATTGTCTATAATAGTGATTTACTTGCTCTAAATTTATTATCAAGAAAGCTGTTGGACAAAGTGGTGTATTTTTATACTCTAGCAAGCTTTTTAATGTAATTTTACATCAAAAGGACAGAGAATTTTCATCTAGTGGCACTGGGTGGTAGCTTTCTCTGTATAGGTTAGGGCAACACACTAGATATTCCAGTATGTAGTTGTTTTATTGGCCAGCAGGTTTATTAATCAACTTACCTTGTTTTTAGTACCTATATAAATTCTGCACAATTGTGTGTCTCTCTTGGCTCATTTCTACAAATTCTACAAAGCAAAGTACTTTTAATGAATAATCACACTTTTCTAAGCTGTTTAAAGTACAATGCTGTTATTTTGAATTGTTTCACGTCTTTCCTTAATTTATATGTTTGTTTAAGGTAACATTTAACTTTGGACACCCTTTTTACTGTGTTTTTAAATTAGATGACTGGGATTATTCATACAGTGGCAGTAGGTGTTTACCTGTTTACCTGTTTACTCAAAAAGGCACTACATTTAGTCATTCTATTGGCCAGTGCTGGTATAAATTCAATACATTTGAACGGAGCCGCTTGCCATGCCAGTGCCCTGTACAGATGCAAACATCTGGAAACATTGCTTATTTTCATTGCACCGTGAACGTTTACTGTGCTCTTTATTTCTTTTTCTTTTCTTTCTTTTTGTTTGCACTTTTTTAAAATATAGAGTTGCATTTTCAAACTGCTGTAAAGGCTGCTGTTCTGCAATGAAATACGTCGTATCTAATGTTTCTTTGTTAGTATTAGGCATTTGTTTATGCTTTTTTAACACTTGTCAAATCAGTCATTTTACATTAAGAGGGTCAAAGTCTGCACTCTTGTGACAGGAGAGGGCTGATCTCATCTATCTGAGTTGGGAATTGCAGGTGGAAAGCTGATTGGGTGCTGACCTGATTGGCCTTAGGGCATAGTTAGTCTACAGCTTGATTATTTCTGATCGTATATAAGACTCACATTTGTGCAAAGCTGCTCTTCGTGCAGCAGCAGTTACTGGTGCCCTGTATACATGCAATCATCAAAAGTTAAACTTTCCCTATAAAAAAACACATCTGGACTTTATCTCACTCCCGCATTACTAATGGGGCAGATAGTTTGTACAGTGAGTACAGAATTAACTCAAAAAACCACCCTGGTGCAATTACAAAATCAATAGGAGGTATAAAAGAAGAAAGTAAATCATGCAACGTTTTGAGGTGCAGCACTCAGCAGGATAAAAAGCACTCTCATCAAACTAAACAAACAGCTCAGAAGACAAATAATGTCTACCAAAGCCAAATTTGAGGTACAGTTGGCCTCCCATGCCAAGGACAACCACAAAGCATTCTTTAGCTATGTCTGGAAGCTCAAAGGCAATACACAATTGTGTGCAGAGCTCATTGTAAATGGAGCCACCTATACTGAACCAGAAGATAGAGCAAACCTCCTGCATGATAAATTCAGCTCCAACTTTACCCCCCCTCAACCTTCCCTCAAGAAATACCATCAAATATAACTCCCCCTACTATAATTAGGGAACAGGTCCTTAATGCTAAGACCAAGACCACTGCATCAATAGGCCCAGACAATATCCCAGGATGCCTTCTAAATAACATGAAACATGACCTATCAGGGCCTCTGGAATTACTATTTAACTGCAGTGTCCAAACAGACTATGTGCCTCATAAATGCAGAACAGCAACAGACATCCCTCTGCACAAAGTTGGGCCATCTACAGACCCTGGAAACTACAGACCCATAAGTCTCATTAGTCTTATATGTAAAGCTATGGAAATAATCAATAGAGCTATAGTAAACCTCCAGACACTGGACCCAACCCAGTATGGTTTCGTCAAGAGCACATCATGCCTACGTAACCTGGTGGACTTCTTTAGGAAGGTAACCAGAGCAATGGATGAGGGAAAAATGGTTCACACTGCCTACCTTTACCTGGAAAAGGCATTTGACAGAATACCTTACTTGGGTATTGTTGACAAACTCAAGAGTTTAGGTACAAACTCATATGTCACCCGGTGGATAGGCAACTGGCTCACAGACAGGACCCAAGAAGTTAGAATTGGGGAGTCCATCTCTATAAAGAGGCCAGTCCCAAATGGAGTCCCTCAGGGATCAGTCCTTGGACCGCTCCTTTTTGGCATTTATTTCTCAGAAGTCAAGGCCAACATCAGTGGTCTCTGCCTGACTAAAATTGCAGATGATTGTAAATTAGGAGCTGTCATTGAACCCCAAACTGTCACAAATGTTCTTTAGGAGGGTCTGACACAGACTAACAACTGGTGTCAGAGCCATGGACTAAAACTAAATGCCAAGTAATGCATGATAGCATACTTTGGGAAGTCATCCACCCCTGGTAACCATCATATTGACAACACACCCCTTAGAGTTGACCCAGTAGTCAGGGACTTAGGGACACAAATAGTATTCTAGCCTTTGACCATCACATGTCTACAGTAGTGAGGAAATCATTCTATGTTGCACAATTTATAAACAAAGGTATGCATCTAAGTCCAAGGAAGTTATTGTTCCACTGTAATCAGCATTCAGCACACCTATCATTGAGTACAATGCCCCCTTTGGTATGTACCTAACCAGGTATATCCAACAAATGGAACATCCACAGAGGTTCTTCACTAAAAGAATACAGGGTGAAAGCCAAATGTCCTATGCTGACCACCTCAAGATCCTGTCCCTACATTCTGACTCGTACAGGCTTTTGAGAGGCGATTTATGCCTGGAAAACAGGGCATTGTCAGACACCACTCCAATGGACCTCCTGCATATCCACAAAACAAACAGCACCAGAATTGCCTGTAATAAAGACTTAATCCTTGCCTGTGATATGAATAGGACCTGCTAGAGAGACAGGTATGTGTCTCAGAGACTACCCCAAATAAGGCACAAGTTCCTCATCCATGTGAAACAGAGTCCCTACCTAACCCATTTCAAGTTCAGCTTGGACAACTGGCTGGGGAATAGGAAATTCATCCCTGGTTTGTCACATATGTCTCCAGTGGACACAGGCAACCTGTAAATGGTTCATCTCCCAGGCCCCTGCTTGTAAATGTTTAATCTCCCAAACCCCTGCTTATACTTATTAAGGGTATCAGAACTTGTCAGAGATTTGGGATGCATGGCTAGGCTTAAAAAGGCCATTATGGTCATTAGCCTAGTAAACACCTATGAACCTATATATGCACTTAGTTAGGACTATTCAGATCTACTTTACCTTATTATAGCACCCATGACTATCCTGCTCACAGAGCATCTGGTCTGGACACTGGACAGCATTGCTGGTTAGGTTAGCTGCAGATTACACAAATTAAGCACCCTTCCCTCATCTGGTTACAAACACCCTCCACTCCTATCCCTTGCAAGCACTCATTAGGACCTGGGACCATGGGGGTCACTTTCTTCCTATATCTGCATCCAGCTTGGTGGACATGGGCATCCTGAGGCAATGTTGCAATTGCCTTATGTACACTGACAACCACTTAATTCTCAAACAGACAAATGCAGTATCTGAGAGATGTAGTTACACACTGACACTGGAGGAAAGACTCTGACATACAAACACAAAAAGCAGCAAACAGGTCGTCAGTGACTCACACACACATCACTCACTGCATCCACAAAGGACCAGCGTCATAGACTCACACATGTGGAGGTGCTCAAATGTAACTTACCCAAACTTCAAAGACCTCTCAAGAGCAGTCCTCAGAAACTAGATATTCCTGACAGTGATTGATATTCTCACTACAACTGTCTAATCAATAAAATATGGTCTGTTGCCATGGATACAAACTTTCCTACTGTCTCTCTTACTGGCTTGTTGGATATGGGCATCCTGAGGCAATGTACAAATTGCCTCATGTTTATTGACAACCAGTTAATCCTCAAACAACCTGATATGTTATGTGACAGATGTATTTACACAATATCACTGGAGGCAAAACTCTCACAAAAAAGTAGTGCTAATGTCAATAAGGTTGTCAGTAGTACACACGCTGCACCCATCATGCACAATTCAAAGCAGACATATCAACCCACATATGCTAAGGCACTTACATGTAACCTTCCTAAACCACAAAGACCTTCTAAATGAAGTACACATAACAAATGACTTCAACAGCCCCAAATGTGTTCTTTCAAAACAACACTCACATCAACACAGGCTTTGTGCATCACAAGTGGAGAAAGGCAACAGTCATCCCTCTGCACAAAGGTGGGCCATTTACAGAGCCTGGAATCTATAGACCAAAAAGTCTCACTAGTCTTATATGTAAAGCCATGGAAAGAATTATCATGGAGATGATCAACAGATGTATAGTAAACCTCCAGACACTGTACCCAACCCAGTTTGGTTTTGTCAAGGGCAGATCATGCCTACTCAACCTGGTGGATTTCTTTGAGAAGGTCACCAAAGCAATGGATGACGGCAAAATTGTTCACACTGCCTACCTTGACCTGGCCAAGGCATTTGACACAATACCCCATTTAGGGATTGTTGAGAAAATCAAGAGGTTAGGTACAAACCCATATATCACCCGGTGGATAGCCAACTGTCTCACAGATAACACCCATGAAGTTAGAATTGGGGAGTCCCTCAGGGATCAGTCCTTGGACCACTCATTTTTGGCATTTACTTCTCAGACATCAAGGACAATGTCAGTGGTCTCTGGCTGACTAAATTTGCAGATGATTGTAAATTAGGAGCTGTCATTGAATCTCACATTGACACAAATGTTATCCAGGAGGGGCTGACACAGACAAACAACTGGTGTCAGAGCCATGGACTAAAACTAAATGTCAAGAAATGCATAACAGTATCCTTTGGGAAGTCATCCATCCCTGGTACATATCATATTGGCAACATGCGTCTATATTATAACAACGAGCGATCAAATGATCAAATGTTGTTACATCGAACTCAAAAGTTCGAATTCACAACTAATCAAACTACCAGAACAGCGATTTTTTTTTTCCAGGGGAAAAAAAAAAATCGCTGTTCCCAAAAAAAAAAAAAAAAAAAAAAACACATTCAAACATTACATAAAGTGGGGGCCTTTACCCCCCACACCACCCACACACCCCTACTTAAACATACCAACTGCAAGATCACACTACAGTGCCGAAAACAGCAAAGTGAAGGAAGCAGCCAAGCAACTTCTTTCCCAGGGAAAGAATTCTCTTATTTGCTGCTTCGTCATTTTGCATTTTCGACATTTGAAGTTCGACCAAGACGCATTCAACAAAATGCGTCTTCGGTCTTCTGATAGGAACCCGACAACACACCTCTTAGAGTTGACCCAGAAGTCAGGGACTTAGGGACACACATAGATAGTAATCTAGCCTTTGACCATCATGTGTCTACAGTGGTGAGGAAATCATTCTATGTTGTGCAAGTTACAAACAATGGTATGGCATCTAAGTCCAAGGAAGTCATTGTTCTACTGTATTTGGTATTCATCAGACCTATCATTGAGTACAATGCCACCTTTGATATATACCTAATCATGCTTATCCAACAACTGGAACACCCACAGAGTTTCCTCACTAAAAGAATACACAGCGTAAGTAAAATGTCCTGTGCAGACCAGTTCAAGGCCTTATCCCTGCATTCTGTCTCCTACAGGCTTTTGAGTGGAGATCTATGCCTGGCATGCAGGGCATTGTCAGACCCCACTCTGATGGACCTCCTGTATATCCACAAAACAAGCAGCACCAGAATTACCCATTCTAAAGACTTGAACCTTGCTTGTGATGTAAATAGGACCTTCTGGAGAGATAGCTATCTGTCCCAGAGACTACCTCGTCTATGGAACAGGCTCCCTGTCCATGTGAAGCAGAGTTCCTCCTAACCCAATTCAAGTGCAACTTGGACAATTGGATGAGAAACCAGAAATCCATCCCTGGTGTGGCACCTATGTCTCTAATGGACACAGGTAACCTGTAACTGGTTCATCTCCAAGGCCCATGCTTACACTTATCAAGGGTATCAGAACTTGTCAGAGAACTGGTATGCATGGCTAGGCTTAAAAAGGCCCTTGTGACTGTTAACCTAGTAAACACCTAGGAACCTATGAACCTATGCACACAGACAAGATAATTCCCATCGCAGCACAGAAAGGCACATCTCACTGTGTTTCCACTACCAAGCACATAAGGCGAAACACTCCACAACCCAATATTGTGATCATAGGAGACTCCATTGTGAGACACACTGACCTCCCTCTTACCATGCTGGATAAGGGGAAGGTTACAGTTAGTCGATTGTCAGGGCCAGGATTCACAAGATCATGCAAGCACTCAGGTCACTTATCCCTAAGTTCCAGTATGACTCATTCATAGTCCATGTCGGTGCGAATGACCTGAGATGCACCTCCTTGGACTATATGATGAGAGAAATGCTTGAGCTCTCAGAATATGTGTCATAGGCAGGTATGAACCTAGCACTGTGCAGCAATCTATCTCCAAGGATCATGTCACAATACCGGCAGAAAATGATCAACTTTACCAATTGGCTTAGCTATTGCTGTCATTCCAAAGGGGTGCAATACTTGTCAGCCTGATTGTTGTCATTCCAAAGGGATGCAATACTTGTCAGCCTGATTGCTGTCATTCCAAAGGGGTGCAATACTTGTCAGCCTGATTGCTGTCATTCCAAAGGGGTGCAATAATTCTCAGCCTGGGAGGATATGGTTGACAGGTCATGCTGCTTTGCCAGGGATGGTCTTCAACTGTCAACTCTAGGCTTTTGGATATTGACCAAAGCATTTTCCACCCATATAGTGCCTTTTTTAGAAATTGCCAAAAAGACAAACCTTCCAACATAACAAAAGCTACTCAGGACAAGCTAAAGATGTTACTACTCAGTGCTAGGAGTCTCAACAATAAACTACAATCCCTAGAAGCTGTCCTCATCCTGGAGAATGCTGATGTCAGTGCAGTTACTGAAACATGGTTCAAAGCCATGGAAAACACTCTGGCAGTGCATGGCTATAATGCTTTCATATGTTCTGACCGCCCATGTTTCATATGTTTTGACCACCCACTGAACATGAAAGAGCAAAAGTCAGAGGTGTATCTATCAATATAAATGATAAGCACACGTCAAGGCTGATCAGACAGTATGACATACTTGAGTTACTCCATGTCCAAATAACCATGGGAGAAATCCATTACCATAATCTTGCTAACTACAGGTTCCCTACCTTGAACCAGGAAACCCATACACCATACCTGAAGTTACTAGAATTGCTCACTGTCCAGCCCAATCTGCTACTCACAAATATGGGAGAACACTGCACACACCCTGGTGTGATGTTCTCACTGGTAAGATCAGATAATAAAGCAGTCTTCCTTGAAATTAAGCTAAAACTAGCCCCCTCATCTAACCCCAATAACTTTAAGAAGTTCTCTAGGGTAAATTACCACCTATTAAGGGATGGCATGGCTTGTTTCCAAACTCCCCACAGATCCAGAAAACACAGTAACCTCTGAAGAGGTATACATAAAAGCCCTATATAACCATATAAACAACGGCATAGAAATGGCAGAACGAGACTGAAATAAACACAGGTCAAACTGCAAAAACAAGCCACCCTGGTGGACCCCTGGTATTAATAAGTTATACAACAAAAGAGAAAAATTCCGGGCAAGAAGTAAGAAGAAATGTGTATAACAGAGCAAAAGTCCCTCGTTAGTCTAAACAAGTGAATTAGGGAACTAGTCAAGTCTCTGAAAGCAGACTTTGAAGTAAAAATAACTTTAAAAGCTAAAGATAATTTTCATTTTTGAGTTATATCTGCAATCTTAAGGGCAACACGCAACAATGTGTGAAATTAGTTGTGGGCGGCATCACCTGTACTCAACCAGAATATTATTGCAAATCTGCTTGCTGAGAAATTCATTTCACATTTCACATTCCCATCACTCCTAGTTCTCCCCAAAGAAATACTCTCCACTAGGCCACTGCCGATTATCACGAAAGAAGAGGTTAGCAATGCACTCTCTAAAGCTAAAAATATGGCTTTAATGGGGCCTGACTATATACCAGGTTGACTCTTAAAAACCTTAAATCCAGACTTATCAGGCCCATTAGGATCTCTATTTATCCACAGCCTCTGGACTGGCTTTGTCCTGATAGAGTGGAGGACAGTAACGGTCATCCTTCTTTATCAAGGGGCACCATCTACTGACCTGGGAAATTACAGCTCCATAAGCTTGACTGTCTTATGTGTAAGACCATGGAAAAAATAATCATGGACCTGATATCACAGGAAACCTTCAAACACTGGACCCAACTTAAGTTGGCTTTATCAAGGGTAGGTCATGCCTACTGAATCTGTTGGATTTCTTTGAAAAAGTCACTAAGGCCATGGATGAGGGTAAAACAGTACACAACACCTACTTCAACCTGGCAAAGACATTTGACACAAATCTCCATTTAGGTATTATAAATAAACTGTCAAAACTGGGCATAAATCCCTGTGTCATCAGATGGATAGCCAATTGGTTCATGGACAGGACACGTGGTTAAAGTGGGTGAATCCAGATCCAGCAAGAGGCCACTTACTAGTAGTGTGCCACAGAGCTCAGTGCTGGGACCACTTTTGCTTGGAATATACTTCTCTAAAGTCAAGGCTAATGTGGAATACCTTGGGATGGCAATGTTTGCCAATGACTGCAAGCTGGGGACAATTCTTGAGTGCCCCAGTGATGTAGCTATGCTTCAGGAAAATCTAGATCAGATGAATGATTCATGCGACAGCCACTGCCTATAACTCAGTACGAAAAAATGCATTACCATACCCTCTGGGAAGTCAAATACCCATGCAAATTACAATATAAATAGCACACCACTAAGAGAAGAAGCAGAGGGGAGAGATCTAGTTAAACAGATAGATAGTAGCCCGAACTTTGACTGCCATGTGTCCACAGTGGTGAGTAAATCTTTCTATGTTATACAACTTATAAGTAAAGGTATGACATCCAGATCCAAGGAAATTATGGTCCTGGTGTACCCAGCCCTCATAGACCAATAATCGAGTACAGTGCACCATTTGACATGTACTTGACTAGGCAATTACAGCAGCTGGAGTGACATCAGAGGTACTCACAAAGGAAATACAGTGTGTAAACATCCTATGTGGATCGACTAAAAGCTCTATCCCTTTACTCCTACCAACTATTAAGGGGTGACCTATGTCTGACCTACAAGGCACTCACAAATCCAGCCCTGATGAACTTCTATACATCTGCTAGTCAAACAACACAAGAGTCACCCGAAATAGGGATATAACCTCAATCAGTGACTTGCTGGAGAGACAGATATATGTCTCAGAGATCGCCCCTTCTTTGGAACAGGCTTCCTATTCATGTTAAGCAGAGCCCTCCCCTGGTCCTCTTCAAATTCAATTTGGATCACTGGATGGGGAATTGCAAATTCACACCTGGGGTAGTGCCTATGTTTATTTATTTTATTTATTTATTTGACATTTGTTTAACTGGAAAGTCCACCTTGGAATGAAGACAATTTTCAGTGGAGACCTGGGGAGAAACACTCCAGATGCATGTCTTTATAATGTTGTCTTTGTTCCTTATGGATTAGGACATTCTGTAAGATACTCAAGGCATAGGCACAAACTCATTTCATCCTTTTGGTCCTAGGGGCCATAGATTGGGTAACATTGGGTTATATTGGCTAGGCTTGTAAGGGCTATTAAGCCATTCACCTACTAGTCTGCTATGAACCTATGACAGTGGGAGAAGGCGAGATTCACAAACAATGCAAGTAGGATTTCTGACTCACAGCAAGAGGCCCTCTGATTCAGTTCCTGCCTCTGATGCCATCTGTGTGGAGTCTGCATATTGTCCATGTATCTGTGTGGGTTTTTTCCCAGATGATTTTTAAAATTAGAAACATAAATTGGCAAAGCATAATTTGCCCAGCAGAATCATAAGCTATAGCCTGCATTTCTTTTGTGACAGTCACTCACATCTGCCATACTGAAGTTTCTACTGTAAGTTGAAATCTTCCAGTAACTGTCCACTTCTAGGAGAAATTTCTAATGAACTGTATTTAAACATGTGAAAACAGAGCTCTTCTGCATTTTTTGTATCATACAGTTAGGCTTCATAGGAATCATAAGAAATATGTGGGGATCAAGATGGCGACTGACCTGTAAGCACTGTTAGCACACAGCTTCGTACTACTAAACCATGCTGTTAACAGTGGTGCTTGCAAAAAAACTTGCTGGACAATAAAATTCGAAACATAACTTTATTTCTTTTACATAAAATTGAAAATACATTCTCTATGTACATTTTTGCGAGTGATTAAGAATATTATTTCTGTAGCGAACAAACTTACCTACAAGCAGCTGCCTGTTTCATGCAGATCTGAGCTTGGATTTATAGCCTGTAGAGGTGGAAAGAAGTACGGAGCTCATAATACTTGATGACAAGTACCAATACATAAGAATGTATCAAAAAGTGTAAATTAAGCAGTCAGAAAGGAAAAGTAAACTAAATAAAAATATATATCATTTTAAAACTTATCCTTCTAAAACTGCAAATGTCAGCAGAGACAGAGCAAATGGAGATGCAGACTTCCAAAGCCAAACTGTGAGTTATTTCAACACCAGAGAAGGAAACTACTTTTAAACATGCTAGAACTTCCAAACAACAAGATGACAAGAGATCATCCATTAAAACCAAATCTGACCAACTTTTTGCTCTTAAATGACTTGAAGGAATCACTTCAACTGCTACAATGGACTATGCAACAACTCTCTGAACAGGTAAAAAGATTTGGTGTTACAATAAACCAAATTGCCAGTAGACTAGAAAAAAAATGGAAGCAAAAAACATTGCAAACAAAATCAAGATTCATAACCTTCAAAAAGTCTGTCAGTCTCTTATCTGTAACATTCAAGACATCCAAAGTAAGCTAATGTCCTACTATGTGGGCTTTCAGAAAAGTATGAACAATTGAATCTATTGGAAACCCTGTAAAAAATCTTTGGAGCTCTTTTGGATAACCAAACAGAAGGAAACCAAATCATTATTAAAAGAGCTCACCCAGCCATATGAACAGCTTCCACCCCAGACAGTCCACAAGAAATCTATGTGAAATTGTTAAACTATCAGGGCGCTTCTAAGATCCTGGCAATTGCTAAAAAGAAAAATGTCCTTAACTGGAACAATAATAAAATCATGTTTGCTCAGGATCTGCCTTTTCAAATTAAACATGATCATCAGAAGCTGGCACCATTCTGCTCATTCCTAATTTCCAAAAAAACTAAAATTCCAAATGAAGGATCCAGTGGCCCTGTTTTCCAACTTAAACGTACCAAATAAACTATTGGATCACTTAAAGAAGCTAAACAGACATTTAATAATGCTTTCAACTATTCCCTGACATGAGCATTCAAATTTGTAAGACTTCAATATGTTACGTCTACTTCAACAGGTAAATGTTAACCTATTTTCTAGATGTCACCCAACTTACTGGCGAGAAGTTAATGAATAAGTTTTCATGGGTTTGCGTGTGTGTGTGTGTGTGTGTGTGTGTGTGTGTGTGTGTGTGTGTGTGTGTGTGTGTGTGTATATATATATATATATATATATATATATCTCTGACTGACTGTTCTAGTTGAAGCCAGGGACTCGTTGGATTGTACCTCGACTCTATTTTTCATTGAAAGGGAGGTTTTACCCTTTCCTTTTTATATTGGGTTAAGAACCATTTTGTTTCTTTGCAGAACAGCCTCACAGTCGGAAATATCATCATAAGTCATTCCCTGTTAACAATCCAGGTGAGGACTCATTAAAAAACAGTCACTGTCAGCCACCTACATCTCTTCCTGGTGTTTGATAGTTGTGGTCAGGCATGATTTTGTTGTCAGGAAGAGTTAAATGTCACCTGCCTACACTGTTAAGCATTACCTTAACTAATGTTTTGATGTTATATAAGTCTATTCTAAATACTTTTCAGTCTAGGAATTACAAAAATTCTAAATATGGGTAATTGACTTGTGGAATGTTAAATGTGGAATGTTTTCTGCTTTCTCCCCTTCCCTCTCTCTCTGTGTTAAAATGTGTGACCCACAAGGCTGTATTATTCGTCCATTACTTTTCAATGTATTTACCAATCATCTCTATACTTCCTGCCCCCAATTACCTCTGTGGAATATGTTGATGACTCTACAGTCATCACCATTGCTGACAACCCCTCTGAGGTCACTTCTACCACCCAGGCATCCTTTCACTCAGTAGAAACCTGGTCACAAAATATCTGATTATTCTGAACCCAAAGAAAACAAATATCCTTCTTTTCTTACCCAAAAATGTCAACCACCTTAAACATCAGTCTCTCAATAGCCCTCCCACTGAAGTAGAATCAAACACAAAACTCTTAGGTGTCATCATAGATGATCAACGTAGGTTTGACTTACATGTTAATAACTGTATTCAGAAGACTCACCTAAAATGTGGCCTCCTGTATAGAAATAAAAAGTTTCTCACTAATAAAGCAAAAGTTACCCTCTCTCATGCTTACATCCTAACCAGTCTATTGTATAGGTCTCAAATCCTGACAAACCTCAACTCCTATCTCCTTAGTAAATTAGAATCAGCATATAACAAAGTAGATAGATTTGCAGCTCACCAAACATATAAATCCCATCACTGCCTCTCACTAAAATACATAAATTGCCAAGAATTACCACTCCAACTTCTCGTCTCTCAGCTCCTGATTATTTATACTATACCAATCCCCCTGTTGCCCCAGCTTATTTCCTCTTATATCACATTATTCTCCCACCAGATCTCTACACAGCTCAGACCAAGACCTTCTTCAGATCTATAAACCCAAAACCAAAATGGGTTGCAACCTCTTTAGTTACCATCCTACTATTTCTTAGAACAGGCTTCCATCAAAAAGTAGGTCCCTCAATCAACCTAAAAAATTCAAAGAAGCTACCAAGGAATATTTAAAAAGTCACTGGTCCTGTCTTTGTACTGACCCCTCCTAACTCTACTACCTCTAAATTAGTGCTCTATCTGTATACTATGACACTTTGCTTAACTGACCTCTACTACATTCATACCTCTTAGCTATTTCCAAGCCTTCTTTACCTCATTGCACCTGGCATTTTTTGTTACCATGAACAGTAACCTCCTAATACTTCTATTTAAAAAATTGCACATCTCTCATCTCTCTCCTTGATTCATAATGCACAGTAACAGAAATTACATGGGAATTTATTTTCTTTTGGTGTCATTTGTCAAAATTGTATTACTTTGTTATACTGTTATATTTATTGGCATGTACTGTAAATATTTTTCAATTTCTTTAAATGGTTTAATCTTATTGTAATGTTTATGGAGCTTTTCTCCTCAGGCCTCCACTGATAAAGGGCTATTCCAGCTCAGTCGGACAATCCCGGCCAACAAATGTAAAATAAATAAATAAATAATAAATAAAAAACAGCAAAGACACCAAATAATTAAAAAGTGGAAGTTGTTTTTCCATTTATTTTATAAAAGTAAAAGCTGAAGTTATACTTGTACAGGAGGCACACATGGCATCAAATCAATGGTCATTATAGAGTCAGGTTACAAATCAAACAGCCATTATAATTAGAAAATCTTTTAAAGATTCAATAACTGGCTATAATTTTGATTCAGAAGGAAGATGGCATTATTTAATTGTTAAAAACAAGTTTTTGGAAAAGTGTGTGTTATTTTTAAACATTTGCACCCCTTGTAATGAACAAAAACTTTTATTATATCTGTATACAAAATATTAAGCCTTTTCCTAATCATTATTAAGTTGTTGAGGAACTAGAATTCAGTGACACAGTCTAGTATGGACAGAACAAATAACATTAAATCTTATGAATATCATGCATCTAAGGCAATTACTGACCTAAAATAGACTAATTTATTTGATGTTTTTAACCTTCAAAGTAACAACGTTGTAATACAAAAATTTACTTACTACTCTCCGTGTCATAAATCTTAGTTCAGCATTGACTTCTTTTTGATATCCAAAGTTTTCTTAAATTTGGATTATAGTTGATTATAGTTTTCACATAAAACCCAGATATTTTGTAGACCACTCAGAAATGTATCGTATTATTAATTTGTCTAGTTTTAGTCAAACAAAAAAACAGAGTTAACAATTGGACATTAAATCCTAACCTACTCCAAAAAGGAAATATAAAAAAGGAAATTTCTTATCTTTTGGACAATTTTCTGCATAATGACTTAAATTCTCAAATTCCTCTTGACATTCAATGGGCTGCCCTCAAAGTCCAAATTAGAGGCTTATTTATAAGTAAAGCTACTTATTACAAGAAGTTATTTAATCTCAAAGAATCAGAATTAAAAGTGAAAATCAATAAACTAGAACATGAGTTACAAAGTAACTTTACAGATGAAACAGCAAAACATATCACTGACCTCCAAAAAGGACTTTATTTGCTGAATATCAAACAACAGTCATTTTATGACATGAAAACTTTAGCGAGATATTCTGAGTGGGTGCAAACGCTATCTAAATTTTTGCCAAGAATTATAAAAATTATAATACTCTACTTTTGATAACTAAAATTCTATACCAGAACAAAAGTTATAACACTTGAGAGGAGATCACGGAAATGTTTGTGCAAATATATAAAAAACTAAAGTTATTGTTTCAGTTTAATTCAGTCAATCTAACAATCAATCTAATTTTTTTTGAAATATTATTACTAAACTCTTTAAATTCTTATGGTGCCCCAAATCAATTTGGATTGTATACAAAAGGCTAATTTATCCTAAAAGCCTTGGTAGATTGAGTCTTCCTTATTTTAAATTGTATTATGAAATAGTAAATTCTAGCAAACTAATTAAAATATCAGAATATAATCCTAAAACGACTTGGGTTAAAATATGGTAAAACTTTGTATGTAAATCTGATTGTAATCCAAAAACTTTACCTTTTATTAAAACAGAAAATTAAAAAAATCTTAAACTACATAATTTTTATTTTTATTTATTTTATTTAAGTTTGATGACCGGGGAAGTCCACTGGACCAAGAAGAGCCTGTTTTCAGTGGAGGCCGGGGGAGAAAAGCTCCACAATACTTGCAAGTAAGTTACATTTCGCATGTTACAAAATGACATAGTTCATACAGTTAATTAAACATTTGCAGATAAGCTCCATGATATTTGCAACTGGCTTGTCACAATGTTACAAAAATGAAAAGACATAATTCAATACAGAAATTTCAACATTTACATAAAGTGAATATTTTTGTTATAAACTCAGTTGTAGATTTAGCATATTTTACCAATAATTTTCTAACATTTAAGGTAACTACTTTTCAAAGTCTAATAGATCCAATTGATTTAAAAAATATAATCTATGTTATTGCAGCCACTTCACTTAAATCCTAACTTAAATGTTAATAAGAGAATCCTAAACCTTTCTAATTATCTTCTTCTCAAGGATATGTCTGTCATAGAGTTTTATATAAATAGAAACTTTTCAAATAGTGACTTAAGAAAACCTTAAGTATTCCCCAAACCTATACTGCCATATTGAGACAAATAAGAGAATTAAGTTCAATATTTGCAAATGAATCTAATATAAATTATTCTAGCATAACAATATGCAATCACCTATGGAAATTCTTCACCTCGAAGATAAAGTTCTCAAATATATATATATAGACTATTTACATTAATAAAATATAAAAATCCATTAAATTTCCAAATACTGGATCAATCTAAATACAGCAATCACATGTAATCAATAAATTCAATCAATTTAATTTAAGTTCTAAATCATTATCTATGAAAAACCTCCACTATACACAGCTAACTCCCGTCACTTAATAAATTTTACCCAAATTTATCATCTGACTTTTGCTTTTGTAAATTCTAAAGAGTTGATGCATTACACATCTTACAGAGTTGTAAACCTTCATATAAATTATGGTGTTCTTTAACGTTAAACTAGAAAAAAATGGGTTATGAGAAATCTACAATATCTTGGGAATTTGCATCATTGCATATCCCCCAAATGGATTAGGACAACAAGACATTCATATTTTAATCACACTATTTTCACTGATTAAACTATTCATTACCCAAAGTTAGCTTGATAGATCCAAAAATTACATGGGATAGTTTTAAATAAATTGCTGTCAAGTATATTTTTAACAATAAATTATTCATAACCAATCCATCTAAACATTCCTATTATGACAATTACTGCAATAAACTGTTCAATTTTATCCTCATAATGTACATCACTGATATAAATTCCTAGAATCTAATTATATTACTGCATCAACACTACTAGATACTATTCCAAAGTTATAATTCAATGTCTTTTCTTACTTTTTATAATATTTATTGTCTTTCTCATAAAGCTGATACTCATTTCTAGTCTTCTTCCTTTTTTTCTTTTCTCAAATATGACTTAACACCATAGTTTTGGGCTCTGGCATTTTATTGTATATATTGTATATATAGTGTTTTGTGTATATAGTTCATATTATTTTGTGCATATGCTATTGCAACTACTTTACACTGTATTTGTATTATTGCAGTATGGCAATCTCTTTTAGGTAAAAGTCTTTGTTATTCTTGTTAAAAATTTGGTAATACAAAATAAACATTTTTGAAAAAAGGAATCATAAGAAACTTAAAGATTTGATTTGTTTATCAGGATGGGATAAGTGAACACTGCCTTAACTCATTAACACCAATGTGATAATGAAAGTTGCACCTCTTACAGCCTGCAAGTACCCTTATATTTCAGAGCATTTCTGAAAAATCAACTTAAAAATCAAAAGTTAATCCACGTTTTTCTACTGTAGGGCATCCAAGATTAATAAGCATAGTGTCATTTTATTAATAAATCTTTGGCCTTACTATTTCTGCCTATTATACGTTCATAGGTAGATACTAGGCTATCTGCCCGAAGGCATTTATAAGCCTAGCTGGAATGTGTTGCCTTTCACTGCCCCCTTAGATTAGTTCCCTGTACCTGTGTCCAGCAGAGCCATTAAAGTAATTCCTGGGGTAAACTTTCTGTTTCCCATCCACTCGTCAAAGTTTCTCTTGAAGAGGGTTAGCAAGGAGCTCTGCCTAATGTAGATTAGAATCTTGTTCCAGAGCATGGAAAGTCTCTGGGACAGGAATCTATCCTTTCAGCACGTCCAATTTATTGTTGTGGTGAGGTTTAGATCCCTGGAGCATGTGGTTTGAGGGGATATGGTTTTGTTTAGGTGGAGCATGTCCATCAATTCTGAGTTGGACATGGCCTTGTACGTCAGGCAGAGATCACCTCTGAGTAGGCAGTATGCAACCGAGTACAGCTGGAGTTTCTTCAGTCAAGCTGCATAGGGCATCTGCTGGAGGCCAGTTATCCTCTTGGTGAGGTACTTCTGTGGTCTTTCCAATTGCTGCAGGTGTCTTGTAAGGTACATCCCAAATGGGGCATTGTACTCTATGATGGGTCTGATGAGTGATGCATAGAGGGGCCCAATGACATCTTTTGATCTGGATGCAAACCCTTTTGTGATTAGGTAGGCCACATAGAAGGATTTTCTAACCACTTTGGCAATGTGATTATCAAAGGAGACGTTACTATCTACTTGGGTCCACAGATCCCTTATTACGTCTACCGTATTTAGGGGGCTACCACCTATGTGGTAGTTTCTGGGTACTTTGTTTTTTCCAAAGGGGATGACTATGCACTTTTTGGCATTTAGCTTGAGGCCATGGTTTTGACAACAGGTATCTGTCTCAGTGAGACCCTTTTGGAGGATGTTTGTGTCAGCCGGAGAGTCAATTATAGCCCCTAGTTTGCAGTCGTCTGTGAACTTGGGCAGCCATAGTCCTCCTGTGCTTGCCTGTACCTCTGAGAAGTATATGCCAAACAGGAGGGATCTTAGGACTGAGCCCTAGTGAATGCCACTTGTAACCAGTTTAGAGTCAGACCTAGCTCCCGCAACTCTTACCATGTGGATTCTGTCCATGAGCCAGGTTGCAACCCATCTCATGACGTAGGGGTTTATGTTCAGGCTGGTTAGCTTGTCTGTAATACCTGAGTGGGGAATGGTGTTGAAGGCCTTTGCAAGGTCTAGGTAGGCTGTGTGGACCACCTTTCCTCGTCTATAGCCTTGGTAACTGTCTCAAAGAAGTCCATCAGGTTTAGGAGGCATGATCTGGCCTTAACAAAGCCGAACTGGGTAGAGTCCAGTGTTTGGAGGCTTCCTATGTCTCTGTTAATGAGATCCATGATGATGTGCTCCATAGCTTTGCAGACCAAGCTAGTCAGGCTTATAGGGCGATAGTTCCCGGGGTCCGTTGTGGCTCCACCTTTGTGGAGCGGAATATTCGTTGCTGTGCACCACTCTGTGGGCACGTAGCCTGTGGAGAGGCTGAGTTTAAACAGTGTGTTTAGGTGAGGGGTCAGTTCATCTTTGAGCTCATGAAGGACGCAGCCTGGGACACCATCTGGTCCCATTGATGCTGTGTTTTTGGCTTTGGAGAGGGCTGTTTTAACCTGAGTGTCTGTGATTTCAGGGGCACTACATTCTTTTAGTATAGTTATGGGCCCTTTTGGGGGTGAGAGGGGGGTGAAGTTTCACTGAACCTGTCTGCCAGGATGTTGGCTATATCGGTCGGTTCAGTGTATTTTGTGCCATTCTGCACTAACTCTGAGCAGATCTGAGAATTGCCACTTGGATTCTTGACATACCTAAAGAATGCCTTGTGGTTATCTTTGGAGTCCATGGCAATTTTTCTTTCAAAGCTAACCTTGGATGATTTTATGAGGGAACGTAGTTTCTTACTGATACTGATCAGGGATGTCTTCCCTTCTTTGGATTTTACTCTTTTCTGTACTAGTTTCCGCCTTCTATTGTATAGCTTGTTTATGGCAGGGGTCCACCAGACTGGTTTCCTTTTCTTGGAGGACTGAGTCTTGGTTTTGTTTGGGATAGCACGATCCATGCATTATTGTAGGTGCCCGTAGAGTGCATTAGTAAAGGATTTTGCATCTTGGACAGTGTTAGCCTTTAGCATGGGGGCTTTGAAACTTCCCACCTCCGTCTTAAGTAATTTGAAGTTTGCTTTTGAAAAGTTTTTCATGGTGGTTTCTTTGACCGGGGGTGGTGGCGGAATGTTGATATCCAGAGTGATTAGTTTATGGTCAGATCTAACCAGCGAGGGGTTGACCTCCTGTGTGGAACACCGGTCGCCCATGTTGGTGTTGACCAGGTCCAATATGTTGTCACCTCTGGTGGGGGTGTTGACCAGTTGATCCAGGGTGTTTGAGTTTATAAATTCTAGGAAATGTTTGGCAAGGGAGTTTGTACTTGAGTAGTTCTCCCAGTTAATGTTTGGGTAATTGAAATCACCCAATATCAGGGTGTTTGGTAGGACCTTTATGCTTCCTAGTATTTCCAGGAATGCTGAGTGGGAGTCCTGGGACATGGTGGGTGATCTGTAGCAAGCTATAATTTGGATAGCAGTTTTGCCTGTTGTTAGTTGCACTTGGATGATCTATGAAGCATAGTTCTGTGCTACTAACCTGGAGGTGTGGGTATCCATGATGAATATGGATACGCCACCACCTTTTGTATTTCGGTCAAGGTTTTGTGGCCGAAATGTATGGTATGAGTTGTAGCCTGGTAGTACTAGGGTGCTATCTGGAGCCTTAAACCCGGTTTCTGTTATTGCACATATATCGATTTTCTCCATACTGAGGAGTGCCTTGAGTGTGTGCACTTTGAGGTTTAGACTTCTGGCACTGAGTAGCATTACCCTCAGTTTTTTGTTACTTGTGCTATTTATGATGATGGGTTTGTCTTTTGAGCCTTGCCTAAAAAAGGCACTATGGGGGTGGCAAGAGCCTTGGCTAGTATTCGAAAACCTAAAGGTGACAAGTGCAAGCCATCTCTAGCGAAGCAGCGTGGCTTGTCGAGCATGTCATCCCAGGCTGACAGACACGGGATCCCTGTTGAATGACACCAGAAGTTTAGCCAATTGTTGAAACTGATAATTTTTTCTCTATACCGTGGTATCAGTCTTGGTGAGAGCAGGAAGCTACTCAGGGTCAGGGTCATACCGGCCTGGGCTATGTGATCAGAGAGCTCCTCCATGTCTCCATTCATGTAGTCCAGGGTGGTATGGCTCAGGTCATTCACACCAACATGGACAATGACAGAGTCATATTTGTACTTGTTCTGGAGTGACCTGAGTGCTTGTGTTATGTGGCGGATCCTAGCACCCGACAGGCAGCTAACAGTAACCTTCTTCTTGTTCAGCCTAGTGACTGGGATGTCAGTGTGCCTGACTATAGAGTCACATATTACTAGTGTGTTGGGTATGTTATTTTTCCTTAAGGGCTGTGATTGTGTGGCACACTGGGTTTGTGAAGTATGTGTTTCACGGTTTGTGTTGGGGGGTGGAAGTTGCTTGGATGTCTGCTTTGGAGTTCTCCATTGCTTTTTCAGATTTTTATTTAGAGCCTCAGAGTATGTTTTCGTGTATTTATGTGTGTTTTTTGCCAGTGCTGGTTTCATAGGTCTATGTGAGACTGGTGGAGTGATGGACGTAATTAATTCCCTTCTCCTCTTGACTGCCTGGTCCAGTCTTGGGTTGAGAGAGCTTAGCCTCCAGTTTGGCTGCATAATTGCATCTCTCGCATGTATTAGTGTTTGGTGGAAGGAGGAGAGGGTTGTCTGTGTACATGCGGCAATTGTAACATTGCTTCAAGATGCTCAGATTCATCAGTTGGACTGGAGAGTACACCTGAAACTGCCCTTTGGACATGCCTGGATAGGTACAGTGAACTGTTTTACTGTTTGGCTGGTAAGGTCGAATAGAGAGCCTTGTCCTTCTCTACACTATAGGAGGGTCTAGTACTAAGGTTTATTAGTGCTTGCTATGAGTTTTGAGCAAGTGCCGGGATGAGAAGTGAATGGTTTGAGTGCTTAAGATGAAAGTTTGTCTAGTTCCAAGGGAAAAGTTGAAGAGTAGATTTTGTGGAGCCGGGAATAGTTATACCCTAGCTAACCATCGCTGCCCGGCGCGCAAAACCTTGCAAATGTGGGTTTTATAGCAGGGAAATGAAAGAGACAGAAATTAGCCCAAAATGGCTAATAAACTACTAATTTCTGGGCTGAAACCACTCCTCTAGGGACAGATAGACTGCTCAAAGCTCCCTCTGTCATAGTGAACAGAGAAACTTCCTTCTATCTAAGTAAGGTATGGGCAAACACAGAAACTTGTAACACAGCCCTGAATTCAGCACTAACTTGAAAACTGGACTATACTAGCTTAGAAAGGCGGGAAAACAAGTATATATATATATATATATATATATATATATATATATATATATATATATATATATTTGTTTTTTGTTTTTTTTTTTCAAAAAATAAAGCAGATACAATAAAAAAACAGTTTAAATGCACAGAAATGGTTATCACACTTGAGTGTGTAGCCTACAAAAATTATAAGCTGATAAGTCACTTAGTTAAAAAGTTAGATCCAAGTAATGTCTGTGCTCCATAAGGAGCTATAGGTGTTAACTGGAGGGATACAAAAAAAGCATTCTAGGCTTGAATGAGTTAGGAAGGTACAGTGGGGGGTAGAAAAAGCTCTAGCTAGTTTGCAGAATCTCTTAAATGAGAGGTGTAGTCCATCCTTGGCAAAACAAGTAATATTGTCAATCATCTTATTCCAGTGCGACACATAACGACTCCTTATCTGGAATTACACCAGCTACTTAACCAATTGTTGAAACCAATTATTCTTCTCTTTGAATCTAGGCATCATTCTCAGCGAAGGGATACCACTCAAGAGTCTTATCCTTAAATAGAAGCATCATAGCATGTTTCTTCAAGTTCTTTTGCATGTCTTTCATGGGTTTTAATGCCAGGTCACTCATTCCAGAATGGACTATGGTCACGTCATAGTTATACTTAGTGGCGGAAAGGGTTTAAAGGGCTCTTGAAATATCAGCAATCCTGGATCCCTAGAGACAGCTGACAGTAATCCTTTCCTTGTTCAGCCTGGTGAGTATGGAATCAATGCACCTAGTAGTAGAATCACCAGTTACTACGATGTTTCCTGAAGTTTGACACAGGGGTGTTTTGTTGTTTGTGACATGTTGAAGGGGTACATGCAGTACTTGCATTTGGGGAACTCCTTTGATACTTACCTTCACGAGCTGTAGTAGGCTCAGGTAGTGATTTTTTTAACAGCATCTTCATATGACAGTTTAATAGTACGAGAATGTTGCATTTGCATTAGTGGTGGGTAAAACAATTAAATACTCGCTGCATGCATGAGATTTGTAGAGGGCTGTCTGAGAATTACCTGTACATTTATACTTCTGACAGATCATAGATGGGATCAGTTTGGTTGAACAAGTGTTCATTTTTAGTGAGCATATCACAGTTATGACACTGCCATAGAATACCAAATCCTAGAAAGCTGGCAACGGAAAAGAAGGGAGACTGCTGCCTTTCTGTGCTGGCCAGTGTTATATAAGTATGTGGGGAAAGACAGAGTAAGGTGGAAGGAGAGAGGAAGGGAGATTATGCAGTCCAACTGAATCAATAGTAAATAGCAGCATGCAGATCTGTGTAGTAGGTAGCAAGTCTGGGCACATTTACTCAGTTCTGTGCAGATCAGCACAAAACATTAAAGACAAGAGCTGGCTGACACCAGTCACTCAGGAGAGCAAGGAAGAATAATTTTTTGCACTGATAGCCAATGGAAAAAAGTATGCTGCTGGTGAGTCCTGCAAAGCTGATCTCAGAATAAACCAGGCAGTAAAAAACAATGAAAAAACAGTTGTAACATTTGACCAATTAGTGCAAGGTTATCGAGAAATAGCAACAATCAATGTACTCTCACCATAAAATTCATTACTACTTCAAGGTGGCTGTAACACCAAACCTGACATAAACTATGTGTAACCAATGCAGATAGTGAGCAAACAGGAAAAAGGCAACCAAAACAACAGAAGTTTGGCATGATTAGCAAAATTAATTTAAGTAAAGTGCAAATAATATAGAGTAAAAGCAAAAATAACTTCTCTGGATTAATTATGGAATATCAAAGATCCAAAATGTAGTAGCAGCTCTCTGCTACTAAGAGAGCCTCAGTAAATTCTATTGTCTTAATGCATTATTTCAGCAATTGGCTAGTTCATACACCATTACAGATTGTGGGAGCATTGCTCAACAGTTTCTTGTCCTATTTTATCACAAACTCCTACATTCCAAAGACATGCAGTAGGTGGATTGGACTCTATAAATCGGCCTTACATGTGAGTGCTTGTGAGAATGTGTGCATAGAACAACAGCTGCATCAGAGCTAGCTAATGGGTGGTGTAAACCTTGGCTCTAGATGATTGTTGCTGTTGAAGTGACACCCCAACCCCATGTGCAAAAACAGGAAAAAGGGGTTGCAGATGGATAGATGGATAACAGCCAAGAACAACAAAATCTCCTCTGCAGGTTACACTTGCATTTGCCACCAATCTCTTAAGCGCGATTTAGATAAAAACTCTCTGCTTATCTTATTACACAAAGGTCAAAGGTCACAACACACACATAGTGACATTCTGTAAGGTGTAAAACCATCTGGCTGTACAAGGCAGGACTATTTGTTATCCTCAGCCAGCAAGTAAGCCAGAGAGCATAGAGTTAAGGTGCAGTCCTCTGCAAATGTGTCTCAGTTGATAGAGAAAATAAATGTACAATATTAACAGTTTACCTTTTCCAAGCTATATCATCATGAATACTGTCTCATTTTTTTTTTATTTTTATTTTATTTAACATTTGTTAAACGTATGTTTATATGTACTACTTTTACTTAGCTTAGAGTGTGCTACACCAATTTACTAAACATTTTAGAGGAGCCCAGAACCACAAGGAACACAATCCCAACGGGAGTTCAGTCAGCAAACCTAACATTTAAGTCATTGCAGTTGCCCATTTTGCAGATTGCTGGTCATTTAAAGTCTTGCCATGCCGAACATGAAAGAAGCCATCCCTCAGAAAAATGTAGCTAATGCAAGGAATAGCAATATAGTTATTGCACCTTTAGAAGAATATAGCAGCTATAATAAGCATTGCATTTTCAGAATAACAAAAGGTGTACACTTTAAAAGGGGAGTTTGTTAGTACTTTGCTTGCTTTTTGTCTGTTTGTAGGACTCTTATGCAGTCCTGGCAATCAGATACAATGAATTCTTCATATCGTATATTTAAGACAACATTCCCCATGACAAATCATTATTACTCCATTTCCTTTATAAATGTAACTTAGGCCCATTAAATTACCTCTCTTTATCAAGATTAACACTATATGAAGGTTTCTTTTCCCACTATGCTATAACAAAAGTCATTTTAGTCAATTATTATTTCTGATGGTGTTTGGGCACTGCTGTTCTAAAGGACAGGAGGACACTTTAAAATGGCTCATTAGTTAGTAGCAGGTGAACTGTCCTTGTGGGCCTTTGTAAGCCTAGCCAATGACCCCATGTGAGAATCAAACCCAGCACCTTCTATTTGCAAGGTAAAAACCTTAACCATTGTGCCAGTCTCCCAACAAGCTACCTGAAATCCATAGCCAGACTAGGGGAAAATAAAGTATAGCTTAGAACCAGTTTCCATTCATTTGGTCAAATCCATGTTTGCCAAAGTCCATTTTGTCAAAATATGCCAAATATGTCTGATTGCTCAATTATAGAAATTGCTACATCAGGTGAAATAAATATAGAAGGTCAGGGATCTCCTTCTGCATGAGGAGGTGAATGGGTGCTCTGCTTACCACATAATGCTGTGTCCTTGTTTTTTTTTTTTTTTTATCCATGTCATTTTGACACTCTAGCTGTAATAAAGTGGCACTTGATGAATGTGGCATCGTGCAATTGTTCTATAATCATCAGAACCTGTACAATAATCATTCAGACAGTGGGGATCCTACTATTGACAACATCAGTCACACATAGGATGTCTGATAATAAAAGAGTGACCCAAGTATAAAGGTGGCCAGCATTTCTTTCTCTTGGCATTCTTTGGGTCATACTAAAGGTCACCAGTTCTACAGTCACAAATCACCACTTGACTACTCTATGTTCCCCTACAGTTATCATAGTATGGAGGGAGATATTCAGCAGCGTTGGGTTTGGCATAGTGATTAAAGTCTTCACTTCATAAGCACAAGCTGCAGGTTTTGGTTCTAACCTCAGGTTATTACTTAGGCATAAAATGGCTTTTCAGAGCAGTTAGCCTAGTATTCACCTATGAACCTATTATGACGAGTGGATGGGAAACAGAAAGTTTATCTCAGGGATCACTTCAGTGGCTCTGCTGGACAGAGGCACAGGGAACTAATCTAAGGGGGTGGCGAAAGCCAACGCATTCTGGCTAGGCTTATTAATGCCTTCCGGCAGATAGCCTAGTACCCACCTATGAACCTATGACCACAACTTAACAGAAGCCAATGGCAAACAAGTCAGTTAAAAGCAAACACAACTTTAGCTTAATGTGCTCTGGGAAACTCCTGTTCTTAGCCAGTGAAAGCCATATGGGGCATAAAGGGAACTTTCAAATATGTAAGCAAGCACCAGAATTTACTGTCAACACAGCAGAAAGTATAGCACTATAAAAGGATTTCTTTTTTGCCTTAGTATAAATTTTTCAAGGATGAGGCAAGAAAAGAAATTGAGGTTGATAACGGCTATATGTCCAGGTGGTAAACTGCCCTCTATACCATTTGCACTTGCTGTCATTATCTATTTTTTTTATGAATGAATAATTATGTGGTTGCATTACAGAGATAATGGTGCAATTAACCAAGTCTAGTTATGTTCCTTTACTGTTCAACTCGTAATTAGTGAGTTACTGCATGAAAAAGTGATTTAAAGACACTTCTTGAGCCTGTGATATGTATCTTCTTTACAGCTTTTGCCATTTAGCAATGACACATGACTTGTATCAAAGAACATAGTAAGTGAATAAATTACCATCTCCAGGCTATACTAGCTGGAGGTATACCATTCAGAAAAATGTAAATAGGTGCAACTTTAAATCTTGTAGTCATTACATACCATTTGGGTAACTATTTGAAATGCTGCGACCCTCTATACCAAATCCCAAAATGCAGAGATTGAATGTCTGAACAATCAGACTTGTATATCAAGTCCTAGATGCCATTACTCAGAATATTACCTTTTTTCCCAGGTTTAGAAATCTTGGACTTGATATATATATATATATAAAGATGCTTCAAGGAGAAGTGTGGTTTTTGAGATTCTCTCCTCTTTAGATTTTCAGTTCGTTTTTTTTTTTGGTACTCAGTATTTTGAGTGCTGATATTTCAACAAGGAGCCATTTATCATTGTGTAGGCATTGTTTGATATTGCAGCTTTTCTTTTTAAATGGGGATACCACCTGACATTTATCAGAATGCTTCTTCTTTTAAAAGCTTGTAGCATAAAGTATATGGGTTCAGTAGGACTATAACCTGCTTGTTGTAATCAGTGAGTGCATCCTCCGGGGCATTTTACTGTTAAAAGTTGGATCTTAAGAAAATTTGCTGTTAGACTGAGTAGAGTACAGAAGTACTAAAGCAATGTCACTGCAAATTTTAACTCATGAGGGTAAGAATACTTTTATTATGGCTGGATGTGGTAGTGTGGGATTCCAAGTCAATTTGTCCAGAAAGAAAAGTGAAAAGAAATGTTTTTCTTTCTCTTTGTAAATCTGTTTATTAATAGGAGGTTACTTTTTGTACAAAATAAGTAAAAATGCATTTAATTTAAAAATAAAATAATTTGTAAAAAGTGCTTCGTATTAAGCAAGGCCCCCATGGCATAGGATGTAACCATATATTTAATTTCATGGCCACTGCTTGTAAGGGGGTACTTGTAACATGCAGGGATGTACAACTGTGTTTGACATTTATCATAAAGGAAAATGTTTAAATAACAAGATCATTGGTAACCAGGATTTATAATCAGTATGGAAATTAACCAGAAGCAGATATCAGTCCCCTGCTCTAATATTTTTAGCATTCAGATGTAGATAGCGACATGCGACTGCAATCCTGACAACTATTGTGGAAGCCTAACTATAAAGAGACAGCGACTGTATAGTCTACTGTTTATGCATTTGTGTATTTATTTATTTTGTACAAGAAGGAACAGACAGATAGAACAATAGTTCTAACACGTTCTCTGGGTAAGACTAAAGGAGTCGTGATAATCTGAAACAAGCTACATAAGAACATACTTAGGTAAAGTATATGCTTCCGATTTATTACAAGTACATCCTATATAAGTTGTTATGGAGTTAAAGAGGAACATAGACTTGGTTAATGACATCATTATCTCTAATGCAGCACCAGCATACTTAGTTATTCGTTCATAAAAACGCTTAATAATGATAGCAAGTGGAAATGGTGTACGGGATAATTTCCCGCCCTAACCTATAGCTGTTGTCAACCGTGATTCTTTCCTTGCTTCACCCTTGAAGAATACAAAGTAAGGCAAAAAAAAATAAAAACTTTTATAGTGCTGTGCCTTTCTGCAGTGTTAACACCACAAATGTTTCTAATATAATAATGCACACAAATACAGCTATAAAAATAAAGCTATACAAAGACCGCAGGCATATAAGGTTCACTGCTGAAGCACTTCGTAATATTTATGGGACAGTTTCAAAGCAGTTTGCCTTCAACTAGCAATACAAATATAAAATGTGGTCTTTGAGACAGCTGAAGTGAATTCTGATCCACCTCTGGACTAGAGGACTAGATATCTCATCTTAATGTTTTGAAAATATTTGAATGGATGTCCAAGTATCAGCCTTGCAAATACTTTCAGCAGAAATAATCATAAAGAAGGCTATAATAATAGCAGTTGACCTGACAGTGCGAGACTTAACCATCCCATGTAAGTTTTTTTTCAGTTTTCAAAACAGAATGTCATGTAATTCGTCTAATAATTTGAAAATGATATCTTACATAATAAACAGCCCCACTTCCCTTTCAGAAAATACACAAAAAGTTGATAAGACCATATAGGTGTTTCTGACCTCTCACTGTTTTATACCCAAGTTGTCTGTGCACAGTACAACCATTCTATGCAAAAGTATGTTCCTTTATTCTGTCTTTATAGAAAAGAACACAGTCAATGTATACACACACACACACACACACACACACACTTATATATATATATATATTTACATATATATATATATATATATATATATATACACAGTGGATATAAAAAGTGTACACACCCCTGTTAAAAGGCCAGGGTTTTGTGATATAAAAAATACTGTAAATAAAGCAAAAGGTGCTTCAACAAATTATTAGCTTAAGGGTGTGCACACACAACAAAATATTAGTTTAAGGGTGTGCACACTTATGCAACCAGCATTTTGTACATTTTTTATTTTTATATTTTTTTCCTCTAACAGATTTGTTTATTTTTCAATTGAATTGTACAGGTTATTGTCACATGAAAGGTGGGAAAAGTTTTGAAATGATTTATTGTAGTCTCATTTTTTTATATCACAAATACCTGGCATTTTAACAGGGTTGTGTATTTTTTTTATATCCACTGTATATATATATATATATATATATATATATATATATATATATATATATATATATATACACACACACACACACACACACACACACACACACACACACATATATACATGTATATATGTATATACACATATATACATATATACATGTATATATGTGTGTGTATGTATGTGTATATATATATATCATCATCTTCTTTCGGCTGTTCCCGTTAGGGGTTGCCACAGCGGATCATCTGTTTCCATTTCTTCTTGTCCTCTGCATCTTGCTCTGTCACACCAACCACATGCATGTCCTCTCTCACCACATTCATAAACCTTATCTTAGGCCTTCCTCTTTTCCTGTTAATTGGTAGCTTCATTCATAGCATCTTTTTCCCAATATACTCAGCATCCCTCCTCAGCACATGTCCAAACTAATGTAATCTTGCCTCTCTGGCCTTGTCTCCAAACCTTCCAACCTGGGCTGACCCTCTAATATACTTATTCCTAATCCTGTCCAGCCTCGTCACACCCAGTGCAAATCTTAACATCTTTAACTCTGCCACATCCAGCTCATACTCCTGCCTTTTTGTCACTGCTACTGTCTCCAACCCATATAACATAGCTGGTCTCACTATATATAATTAAAACGAGCTTAGAGACCTTAATCAGCATAAAGCAGAGATTTTTCTTTAAGTAGTGGCATTCTTGAGAAAAATCTGTATGATTTATTGCACATGAAGGCTTATACTTATGAATTCCTTAGGTTGAACTAATTAAGGTTAAAAGAAATGCATACTTTCAAAGAGATTTGAGCCCTACAGTACCAATGTCTATCCTATAAGTTGTTCCTGATATATCTGCTGAGGAGTTTTCTTTTGAAGGAGTATAGTTGCAATGTAGCTCACCAGAATGTGTTGAATTGCACAAGCTGGTAGAAAGCTTTTTTAGGGAATTTCACCTGTTCTCTACTGTGGTGCAACCATGGAGTTAGTATATAATTTGAGTGATGTAGGGCAGAACCCTCCTGCCAAAAAATGTTTTTTCATGTTTTTTGTCATTTTTGCTTCTAATTTTTTTTAAACAAGAAACATCTTTATTAAATTATCATTTAAGACATAAGCAATCATGTATTTGCATAAATGAAAACAAGCTAAACTGACATAATTGTAGTTGCAAACATTGTACATCACTTATAATCTATACAGTCACTGCCATTCAAACATTGCATATCTCATTCAAATCCTGTGTTCTTTTAAACCTCCTCCTCCTCCAGAACAGCATTCTGTATGTATTGTTCCCACAATTCCCATTGTTTCAAAGTAATTTGCTCCTCCCCTTTTCTAAACATCCCATCTCCAGTTGTTTTATCTCTGCTGCTATAGTCACTACTTCTAGTAAGGTTGGTTTACACTTTTATTTTCATTTTGTCTTAATTGCTTTTATTTAGCAGCCTCCATAATTAGACTCAGTAAGGCCTTACTATGTTTAGGCAGTTCTGAGTCAGTATCATAACTCAAGAAATCTTTTCCACCATTATATCAATTTACTCACCTGGCATTTCTGATAGAGTAGTCTGCAGGGAATTTTTAAAGTCTGCCAAGTCATTACAGTCCCAAAAAATATGTTCCAATATGTTCCGAATTATTTCTTTCCCATCACACCTCTAAGATTTGCTGTCTACCTGAGGAAAAATTATTTAAAGTCTACTTGAGGTATAAAAATACCTATGTAAACACTTCCAAGCAAAGATCAGTCAGAGGAGTGTGCTACTATGACTTATAGATAACCAGAACCGACAGGCTCAAAAAAAAAAAAAGTCGAGTCAATTTTTCTCTGGCAAATTACAAGTAAAAAATGGGTACTACGATTGTCTTTGAGGACTGAGATGAAAGGCCTCCTCAAAACTGTGCAGTGCTCTAGCCCTGTAAACTAATACAAATTAATCTTGTTTTATTGCATGCTAAGAAGTTATAGCTAGAGCAAGAGGCATATACAGCTGTACTTTACTGGTTGAACAGACCAAGACACACAATCGTATCAGACAATCGTATCAGACAACCTATTAAATAAAATAGGAAAATTTACGTGATTGATAGTGAAATTTGAAATCTTGTTTTTATTTCATACTCTTATGAATCTCTGCTTGTTTTAGATGAGTATGATTTTTCTGGTGGTAAGTATTTTTGCTTATCTCATGATCTTCTAAGGTGCTACATGGAAAGGTTTGAGGTTTGGATGTATTTCATTGCCTCCATCTTTAGGTAGCAGTTTATAGTGAAACTGCAAACATGTCTGTTAGAATGGTAGAGAACACCTCCCTGGGTCATTAAATAACTATTAAAATGGATTTGCCTTTTTTTTTGTCTATCTTTGATCTTAGCTTTCGAATTAGGTGAATTAGAGTAAATACGTATATCATCTCTTGGATCTATCTGATAGAAAAGGCACTAATCACCAGTATTTGATAATGATGAACCTTGGAGGAGAACTGAACATGGTGATGATTTAGATGAAAAGTAGACTGAGTGACTATTGGAAAGTCCATATTTATCAAAACATTAAGAAAATACATTTGTCCAGTTTCCTGTTATGAATTAATGATCTCTGTCTGCTCAGAGTGTTTGCCAGAGTGATTCTCTCAACTCTAATGTCAGAAGTGTTAGTTCATATGCTGAGCTTAAACCTGCGTGATCATGGCTGGTGGGATACAACAAGTTCCTCTCTGATTACTGTCATACAATATCAGTGAAATGTTGTCCAGGCAGTCAACAGAATTTGTGCTCTGAGACCTAATTTGAAGGATAGTAAATACTGCTGAATAACTAACATTTTTAACATAGATATGCTATACCTTTCAACCTATAAGTGCAAGAAATCTGGAGAAACTAAAAATGATGGCGGACAAAGGTCCAAAATCAGAGATAAATTTTAAGTATTGCTCTTAGTAACTTAGAATATTGCTAGAATGATACATTTTGCATTAGCATCAGTAGCGGCTGGTGACTTCAAATCAAAGGGCTGCAGGAGACAGCTGAATGGGTGGGGTCTATGGGAAGGGTAGTGGCCAACTAGAAAGGGGAGGAGCTATGCTCAAAACCACAGAAACTAACTTTAATTAAATATGCTGCCCTGGGTGCCAAACCTTCATTATGAGAGTCCAATCAAGACAGATGAAGTGTAAAAGAATAAAAATATTTTAATGCATTGGCTGCATGACAGCTTACTTAATATCTAGATAGAAACAAAAAGGTTGTGAGGCATGAAAAAATAAATTACTTTTTAAATACATTACTGGAATGCCAGTCAAAATCAAGTATAAGCAAAACAAGCAGCACTCAACTCAAACCGCTTCTCCTTGCACTGCAGTTCTAATTATAATTTATATTCAGCTTTATTAAAGTACCAAGTAACATGCTGAAAGTAGCAATCTCTGTGATGCCCCCACTTGTAAAAATGTTTCTTATCCAAAGAAGACCTGCTGCCTGACAATTATCTGCTTGTTTCATGGGGTAAACATGATCAAAGTAAAAAAAATGAAAAGCAACCAAGAAACAAGCTCAAGATACATTGCTTAAAGGATTACTCTACAGGTTATGGACCACACACAAATGGCATTCTGTTTAGTTTACAGGTAAAGCCCTCCGAGATCACTGGAAGTCTCCAACAAGTGTAATGAGCTTCTTAAAATAATGTAATCCTGTCATTTATTACAAATACTGTCATATGCATTTCAATACCCAAGGCTTATACATTATCTAGTTAAGTATTCTCTACATGACAACAGAAAGGCTTTCAATGTTGGCAATTCTTTAACAGTATGCTTATTAAAGCTTACTTGCATTTTATGATCTCAGACAAGCTTACCTGATGGTCATTAAAGCATTGCTACTTAAACACAGAGCAACAAGCACTTTCTGAGTAATAAGCATAACTCAACAGAACAAAAATATGACAGAAACCAGACCATTCTGCAAAATCAAGAACAGATGAAAAGCCACTGTAGTACTTGTGTTTACCTTGGATGAGGGGATACCCTGCACATTTACACTGCATAACTGCTCCTTGCCTTGCTTGGACACATCCAGAGTCACTACATGGGGGAGTGGGATGCCACAATTATGTCACAATTTGAAATGTCTCTGGCTGACTCTGATGGCCCTGACACATTTGTCATACCTCTCAACCTCAGAGCAAGAAATCTGGACAAAGCCATACATAGAAGTGGGACAAAGGCCCAAAAATAAGGACAATTTTTAAATATTGTTCTTATAAACTTAGAAAGATAATAGAATAGGTCTTGCATTAGTATGAATTTTCTGAAGGATATGAAATCTGAAACTCAAATGTCTGTCATTATTTTCTAACTTCAGTCTTTAATGATTTACCACTAATTTGCCAAAAAAAACCCACAATTTTATGAAAAATGGACCAGAAATGTGATGCAAAAATATAAAATAGCCACACAATACAGCTGGGAACCTGTCAAAGAAGGGACACTTTTTTTAATATTAGTACTGCTAACTTGAGCAGCTAACAAAATAAAAGAATCTACATGCATACAGTAATCTGTAACTCTGATTATTACAGTTATTTCTTAATTGTAAACCCTCCATGTTTTCTTCCAAAATTGCTATGTTGCAGAGGGATTATTAGGGGAAGAGCAACATTTTGAGCCAAATTCAGGGACAGTTGAGAGGTTTGGCTATGCCTAATTCTATAAAGCAATTTATTTGCATGTACCTCTCAACCTGTTAATGCAATAAATCTGGACAAGGCCAAATATATTGGGGGAACATATAAACAGTACTAAAAATTGCTCTTGTATAAACTGAGACAGTTGATAGAATAACAGGTCTTACTTTAGTATGCATTTTTCTGAAGGTTATGAAGTCTGAAACTCAGTGTGTCATTATTTAGTGACTTCATTCCTAAATTATTTTCCAGAAAACCACAAATTTTATGAGGAACAAACCAAAAATAAGAAACAAAAATCTATTCATTCTGTGAAAATCTGGACAGTTGGAAGGTATAGTTCAGCTGGGGCTGTCTTTGAGTTTGCCGCCCTACCCCCCTCACAAAATCATGGTCGAATGAAGCCCTCCCCCCTGCAACCATTCCAATGATCCATTACTTGGCTATTTCACTCCATTTACCATAAACACTAATGTGCATACTGCTTTACTTCTACGATGATTTGGATTTCATTTGAAAGTTTTATTTTGCATTTTACAGCACAAACACTAAGACATCTGCTAAACAAAGCAATGCAGTCTGACAATGAAAATAGACTTAGCATTAAAACTTCTCTGCCCTTGAAACTCACATTCAATGAAACAGCATTGAAACCCACATTCAAAGAAAATACATTTTGCCAGTGGCAGATAAAGATTAACTTTGGGCTGTTTTCAAATCATAGGCCCCTTGCACATGAAACATACATGTGGTCTTTGATAAACCTTCCTGATTGTACTAAATTATATTACTTGTACAATACAGTACAGTTGTTAGAGGGCATTTTAAATTTATTGTTTTGAACATTTTTACAGTAAACAATGAAACAAAATGCATGCATCAATGTCAAAACTACCCAGTTCAAAACATTTCCATCATAAAAGTCTACTCAACCTTCTACAGTCCACCAGTATCAGTAAATATGCACAATCTCTGAAGTAGTAAAAGTCATCTAAATAATTCCACATTAAATAAATCTGTAGCAATGAAGAGGTTGCTGCTAGCAACAACTTTATATGTCATTGTTTATTCATCTACAAATAAAGTGCCTGTTGCCCTTGAGGAATAAATTGCCTATGTTGCATGCATTAAAAAAAATGATAAGCTAGTAATATCGCAATAGGGATTGTATGGCAAACTGATAACAGGTTCATAGTTACTACTCTAGGTATCTTTGCTAAAAAGGACTACAGCATCCACCCACTTTACAACACAGTACACTATCAGCAATGCATCTATCTACTGTGGGAGTAGAACCCACAGCCTTCTGCATCAAAAGCAAGTACACTGCCTGTTGTGCTATTAACAATGCAAGCAGATTCAGAATAAGCAGCACTAAAGTTTTGTTCCCCTACAGCTCTCAGCTCCTTGTAAAATCTACTCGACACACAGTTGTATCTCTGAACTTTGCAGCACAAGAAATCTGGAAAAAGCCATAATTTACTGGAGGGGGGGGGGGGCAAAAGCCCAAAAACCAGGGACACATTTTAAACATTGCTTGTATAATGTTGGAAAGTTGCTAGAATAAAATGCTATGTTACCACCATACATTTCACTGCCACGTCATTAACCCAGGGGACCCTGTGCAAAACAGTCAGAGAAACATACCACTATGCCAAATCAGCTGTTCTGTGAAAGAGAGGAAGACAAACTTAAATGGCTACCATTTAATGAATTCAGTTCTCACCATAGCCATCAACCTCTTGGCACAAAACACCTGAACAAAGCCAATAATGGGGGAATACAGCCCCCAAACATATTCAGTGAATTCAGTTATCACCATAGCTCTCAACCTCTTAGCAAAAAACATGTGGACAAAGCCAGTAATGGGGGGGATACAGCCCCCAAACATTCAATGAATTAAGTTCTCACCATAGATAACTCTCAACCTTAGCACAAAATACCTGGACGAGGCCAATAATGGGGGAATACAGTCCCAGAAATAGGGACAAATTTCAAATATCCATGTTATAAACTTAGACAACTGCTAGAATAAACAGTTTTGTGTTACCATCTACTTTTTGAAGAATATGAAGTCTGAAATTCAAATGCCTGTTATTTTTAAACATTTAACCAGGAAACTAGTCTGACTTGGAACAAAAGGCAATTTTCAGCAGAGCAGGGAGAAATACCAGACACATCTTTGTAAGATGGGAAGACATGCAGACTCCACACAGAAGGCACCCCAGCCAAGAATCAAACCAGAGAACCTGCAGCTAGCAATGCTACCAGTGCACCACTGCACTACAGACTTTGCAAGGAAAAATGTAGATACAGAAACCACAGATTTTATGAGGAACAGAACAAATATGAGGCAAAAATCTGCAATTTTTTTAGAAATGGTGGTGGATAGGGAATTCAGGTCCTTGTCACCTACATCCAAGGTACAGGGTTCAAGCCTGAGTATCTCTACCCACCACCATTTGTTCTCTCTAGCCACCAGTATATAGCAACTGGGGCATTTCACACACACTTCCTTTGTCCAGCAGTATAATTCATATCACAAAGCCTTCACTTACCTGTTGTACAAAATGTCCTACCCATTTCACAAATGAAGCCCACAATCCAGCCAGCGACCAAACACCTACCTGAAGTCTTTGTCCAGCAGTAATCCACGAATGAAGCCCACGCAGCAGTGAAAGTCCCGCGAGAGCAGCTCACCCCTCAGTCCTCATTGGTTCTGCCTGCAGCTGAAGCAGTCCGGAGCTCCTCTGTTCTGTGCGGTTGTCACTGCACAGATTCCTGGGTATCTCACAGCACAGATTGCTGGGTACCTCTTTGTCTGTATCCAGACTGCTGATAAAGGCAGTCTGAGTTCTCTAATGTGTCCGCGCATGCGCAGAGGATTCGGGACTCGTGATTTTTTTTTTTTCTTCCGTTTTTGTTTTCTTGTTTTACAGATTTTTTCTTTTGTTTTTTCTAGGTGGGAGGGCTGCAGTCCGGTAGTGTGATAGCATGAGCCACCCCTGATTAGCGTACATTTTTGTGAAGGGTATGGAGTCTGAATCTCAAATGTATTTCACTATTTAGTGACTTAAAGATTTGTCAGACATCCACAAATTCTATGACAAACAGACTAAAAGTATAAATAAAAAATCTAAACATTTTGTGAAAATCTAGAAAGTTGAGGGGCATGTGTCTTCCTCAAGCATAATCACAAGTATGTGTGAAATTCTAGTCTGGACTAAAGGAATAAATGTTGCCTCTGTTTAATGACAATATGATACTACCACAACAGAAATTATTTTACTTACATATATATTCAATTGGCAGAGATACCTGACACCACAGATTTGGCACTTAGTATTTTAGTTCCCTCATCTGAGATCTTGAGGTGAGCATGACTAAGATGAAAGAGTTCATTTAAGTTAGGAACTTTGAAAAAGTTTTTTATAGACAGCAGGATCTGCTGGGAGACGTGAAATGTAGTGTCAATCATCAATTGCGTTCCATCCTGAGGAAGGTTCACCCTGCAAGATTTGGTGTAGGTCATGAAGCTAAACATGAATATACAACAATAAAAGTTACAGGTGAGCAAAAACTGGATCCTGGCATTTATTAAAAACCAATATGTGCAGTAGAAAGGACACATGGCAATAATGTGAACTAATGTATGGAATCATCATATCTAAATCTGAAAAGAATGCCTATGATCCATGCTGTTTGGAAATTTGAAGGTAGTAGTACTGCATGTATCAAGAGAAAATAGTAGGTTGTGCAGTGTTACCTCATTCAAGCTGAGACAGGCAAAGTCTGCACCAACCGCACTACTTGTGGAGACAGTTGGGGGTTGGTATAATGAATAACCTGTTTACCTCACAGACAGAAGGTAGAGGGTTTGATTCCTACCTTGCAAGGTTTAATTGGCTAGGCTTAAAATGGCCCAAAAAAGGCAGCTAACCTAGAACTTACTTATGAGTGTACCTTGCCTACAGTGCTTCAACTAAAGGCTGCATACAGCAGCTTGCAATAATGGAATTTTACCACACCAACGGTTACTGCAATAAAGCTGCTAAAATATGAAAAAAGTGACTTTAGCTGAAAAAAGTGATCTGTTTTGCTTTCTATTTTACAAAGACCCAGATCTCTGTAATCTCTTGTATTTCTGAAAGACAAACAGCTTCACTACCACCACAACTAAGCATAAAGTAGCCATCAACCTTTAAATAAAACATGTTGAAGAGACAGATTTATTGTTCTTTATTTATTACTTAATGTCTGCCCCATCTCTGTAATATGTCAATGAATACATTTACAAACAATAAACCTTGTTAAAGTCTTTCAAGAATTTGTCGGTTTTCAGAGCTGGGTTAGATGCTCTTCAACCTACCCAACTATCCAAACTGTCCTTGAATAGATCCAGTGTATCTGCTTTCCTTATTTTGGTAGTGATTTCATTCCAAAATAAACCTGCTCAACAGTGAAACGATTTTCCACCTAATGAGGATACAGGTTGAGAAGACCACTAAAATGCACAAAAAGTCACATTGATTACTTTGTCTTGTAATTCCTAAGATGATATGATCCTATATTATGGCCCAGGCAGCTTATGCAATGTGATGAGGTCCACAGGACATCCTAACTTCCTAGCATAGGTTGAGCTATGCCTCAACACCAATTTTCATGAAACACATCCATTGTCCCTTCAGTAGATACGTTTCACCTATTCACTTCCTGACAATGTTAACCACACAATCTATTCCTGGGAAACTGATTCATGTAACTTTTTAAGACCAAAATTAAGAGAAGCTAATATTAGACTACATGCATCTAAATAAGTTCCATGTAGATAATATCACTGAGTTCGAGACATTACTAAATTTGGGATACTTAAACAAATTTGTAGAATGTAGCAGCACTATGCAAAGTAAATGGTTGTATATAGGGTATGGATGAATCAAAGGCAAAAATTGTACCGCAGTCAACAGTACTCACTGTATATCATACACAAGCGCCTGCATCGAAACATATATAAGAAGTCACACAACAAAATGAAGCAGTAATGCCATAAAAATGTACGCAGGCAGGCAAAGACGGTTGAGCTGTAAGCTAAGCTCATATTTACAGTAAGTTGTGCACTTCCTGTGTGACTGTTTACAAATGCACATCATGTGCTCATTTTCTATGATGCTTATTGGTAGAATGCAATGCATGGCAGCAGTCTGTCCTCAGCAGTACTTGCTTGTTCTTGCCATGTCTGGCAGTGGCCTGGATGCCTATTGTTGCAGTCTAAAGTGATCATGAAGGTTCTGACAGTGAAAACGTACCATAACCTTACTGACCAGTAGATAATTGACTGCTTCTATGTAGACTAAGATATAATGAGTCCAGTAGACATATATCGCCACATGCTGAATCCAAAGAAATGCATGGCATTCCTATTTCTGTAGAGACCAGGATATGTGCAGCATTTAATATTTGATCTATTGGGATCTTTCAGTGATCTACTAAGGATATGCTGTCTTAATGCCTAATATTATTGACCTATGTTCTTTATTTTTCTTAAGTAACTTGTAAAACTGCACATTACAGTATAGAAAGTTGGACATTGCTATGTGTTTATTAGATGTCTAGAGCTATTTATGTATGTATAATTTACTTGTATGTAAGGTTCTTGGAGCTTTTCTCCCCAGGCCTCCGCTTGCCATGTGTTTATTAGATGTCTAGAACTGTTTATGTTTGTAAAATCTCCTTGTATGCAATGTTCTTGGACCTGTTCTCCCCAGGCCTCCTCTTGCTATGTGTTTATTAGATGTCTAGAGCTGTTTATGTACGTAAAATTTTCTTGTATGTAATGTTCTTGGAGCTTTTCTCCCCAGGCCTCCGCTCCAGTCGGACTTTCTGGGTAAACAAATGTAAAATAAAATAAAAATAAAAATAAATAAAATAAATTTCCACCTAGTAAATACATCACAAGTTTTTCAGTGTTATATGTCTACATACTGATTAAACTAAGTGGTTACCTATGACAGCAGAGGACAAAGCCACAGCTATGCACGACTTTATATCGTCATGCACCTCCATGGGGTGTTGGGTACTATAGACTGACAGCTCTGCATGACTTTATATCGTCATGCACCTCCATGGGGTGCGAGGTACTGGGTGCCATAGACTGACAGCTCTGCACAACTTTATATCGTCATGCACCTCCATGGGGTGTTGGGTACCATAGACTGACAGCTCTGCATGACTTTATATCGTCATGCACCTCCATGGGGTGCGGGGTGTTGGGAGCCATATACTGACAGCTCTGCACGACTTTATATCGTCATGCACCTCCATGGGGTGCGGGGTGTTGAGTGCCATAGACTGACAGCTCTGCACGACTTTATATCGTCATGCACCTCCATGGGGTGCTGGGTGCCATAGACTGACAGCTCTGCATGACTTTATATCATCATGCACCTCCATGGGGTGTTGGGTGCTGAGTGCCATAGATTGACAGCTCTGCACAACTTTATATCGTCATGCACCTCCATGGGTTGCTGGGTGCCATAGACTGCACACGTAGCAATATATGTTTCACATGGTGCCCACTCGCACATATGTGAAGAAAATGGATTACCATTTCCAGAACTAAACCTTTTCTTTTTACAATTATTTTGTATTGTGATTGTTATTTAATATTTGTATATTGTCACTTTATCTTTTCTTATGTTTGCTAGGGCTTTTCCCTTCAGGTCTCCACTGAAAATGGGTTTGTTTGCAAACTCAGTTGGACTAACCCAGTTAACAAATGTGAAACAAACAAACAAACAAACAAATAAATAAATACATAAATAAATAAAAGGTTGTGTGCAATGCAGACAGTATTATGTCCAATGTAAGTATGTATGTGTGTGTGTGTGGGGGGGGGGGGCTCCCATGACTTGCAAGTATGGATATTTAGCACATATATGACTTGCTTAAAGAAAGGTGACTTACCCTTGAGTCATCTGGTCTATAAGTGCAGGCATACTGCGCAGAAATACATTTTTACTGATCTAGCAACTGAGAATGTAGCCACTAATGCTACCAACTTTTTTGACATGTGCTGCAGGTGATGCTGAATATCCCCTGAATCCGTGGACTTGACTCCTGGAACTATTCAAAAGCTGTGCCTAAAATGATATACATCACCTTCCATGCTGAGGCATGCAGTGTTGTAGAATGTGGCCTTGCTGTTATGCAGGCACAATGCTGCTGCCTTGCCACATCTCCTGACATAGCCAATGAGTCGGTTGCTTTCTGTGCCATCTCCTGACATAGCCAATGAGTCGGTTGCTTTCTGTGCCATCTCCTGACATAGCCAATGAGTCGGTTGCTTTCTGTGCCATGCTGCACATGGTCTTAGATCAGGTATCATTTAAAAGTACAAAAATACAGTATTCTCTTTGCTTAAGTATAGAAAAGCAGCCATATTAAACAGGCTTCACCGTATGCATACAGTTTCAGTGAATGCACTTTCAATCAGTGAAAATAACTTTCAGTCAAGAATACCGATAAGAACAGAATGTTCTGTACATTTGAGTACAAACACATCTTGTTTATATGCTACAAGGATTGGGAACCAACATTATAGAGGCATGTGGAAACTTGCAGGATTTTGGTATTATTAGGAAATGCTTCAGAGACAGTTTGGTTAGTTCGTTTGGACTGATATGTAGATAGTTATGGCAGTGCAGTCCTCAGATGGGAGAACAGACCTTCAGGTATGAATGCAGAAACCAGGTCTAATATCCAGCATTCCAGAATATTATAGAGTCATAGGTGTGTACTAGTCTATTGACCTTGGAGCCTTTACAAGCCTAGCCCATGGAACTGCCCTGGCATCGTGCTGCCTGATGTTAGTTCCCAGTTCCTCTATCAAGTAGAGCTACTGGAGTGATCCCTGGGGTGAACTTTCTATTTCCCATCCACTCATCAAGATTTCTCTTGAAGATGGCCAGTGAGGTGCTCTGCTTGACATGTATGGGAAGTCTTTTCCAAAGTATGGGCAGCCTCTGGGTTATGAACCTGTCCCTCCAGCATGTTCTGTTGATTGTGGTAATGAGGTTGAGGTTGCTGGAGCATGTGGTGCAGAGGGATTAGAATTTCTTTAGATGTAGCATTTCTAACAGGGCTGGGTCAGACATGGCTTTGTAAGTCAAGCAGAGATCGCCTCTTAGTAGATGATATGAGACACAGAATAGCTGGAGTTTTTTGAGTCTGTCCATGTAGGGCATGTGTTTAAGGCCTAGGATCCTCTTTGTGAGGTACTTTTGTACCAGCTATTGCATGTGTCTAGTGAGGTACATGCCACATGGGGCATTATACTCTATGATTGGTCTAATGAGGAATGACTAGAGAGAGAGATGATGACCTCTTTCTTCCTGGATGAAAAACCCTTGTTAATGAGATGTGCCACATAGAAGGACTTTCTGACCACAGTGACAATGTGGTGGTCAAAGGAGAGGTTGCTGTCAACCTGTGTCCCCAGATATCTTATAATGCCTTCAGTGTTCAGTGGGCTCCCATCGATGTGGTAATTAGTGGGAACTGAGTTTTTCGCAAATGGGATGATGACGCATTTTTTGGCATTAAGCTTAAGGCCATGGTTTCGACACCAGTCATTGGTCTCAGTGAGGCCTTTCTGTAAGATGTCTGCATCACTTGGGGAGTTAATAATGGCTCACAGCTTGCAGTCATCTGTGAACTTGGTAAGCCAGAGTCTCTCCATGTTGGCCTGGACGTCTGAGAAGAAGATGCCAAACAGTAGAGGACCCAGGACTGATCCCTGTGGGACTTCACTCGTGACTGGTCAGCAGTCTGACTTGGAGTCTGCGACTTTCACAATGGGGTTTCTATCTGTGAGCTAATTTTCAACCCACCTGGTGATATAGGGGTTGATGCCTAGTTTGGTGAGTTTATAAATAATTCCTGAGTGGGGAATGGTATCAAAGGCCTTGGCCAGATTGAGGTAGGCTGTATGAACTGCCTTGCCCTCATCTACAGCTCTGGTGACTAACTCGAAGAAGTCAACCAGGTTGAGCAGGCATGATCTACCTTTCACAAAACCAAACTGAGTGGGATCTAGAGTTTGGAGATTCCCTATATCCTTGTTAAGTAGGTCAATGATGATGCACTCCATAGCCTTACATATCAGACTCATCAGGCTAATGGGGCGATAATTCTCAGGGTCTGTAGTTGCTTCCACCTTTATGGAGAGGGATGGCTGTAGGCAGTGCGACATTCGGTAGGGACAAAGCCTAAGGTGAGCCTGTGATTGAACAGGGCACACAGATGTGGTGCCAGTTCACTTTGTAGTTCATGTAGAAAACATCCAGGGATATTGTTGGATCCCATGGAAGCTGTTTTCTTGGCTTTGGACAATGCAGCTTTAACCTGTGCTTCAGTAATGCTGGGTGCCTGGCATTCCTCTGGTATTGTGATTGGTCCTTTGTGAGGAAGAGAGGGATAAAGTTGGCACTGAATCTGTTGGCCAGTATGTTGGCAATATCTGTTGACTCAGTATAGGGGGTACCATTGTGCAGTAACTCAGAGCAAACCTGGGTATTGCCCTGGAAATTCTTGATATAACTATAGAAGGCTTTGTGGTTGTTTCTAGTGTCTGCCACAATTCTGCCTTCATAGTTGGCTTTAGAGGTTTTGATGCTGGATCTCAACTTTTTGTTGAGGTTGATAAGGGAGTTTTTCCAGTCTTGGGACTTCACCTTTTTCTGCAACAGTTTCTTCTTTCTATTGTAGAATTTATTAATGGCAGGAGACCATCAGATCGGCTTCCTTTTTTTGGAGGAGAGCATCTTGGTTCTGTTGGGTATAGCTAGTTCCATGCATTTATGTACGTGTTCGTACAGTACATTGGTGTATAATTCGGCAGTCATGCATTTATTTTCCATTGACATGGGTGCTGTGAAGTTAGCCACCTCTGTTTTAAGAACCCAAAGTCAGCTTTGGAGAAAATTTTCAAGGTGGTTTCCTTTGCGGGGGGTGTGGTGGGTGTGGGTGAGATGTGGATTTCCATAGTGATTAGTTTGTGGTCAGATCTAACAAGGGAGCAATTGACTATTGGTGTAGAACAACGTTGCCCATGTTAGTAATAACCAGGTCAAGCATGTTGCTTCCTCAAGTGGTGGTAAGAATGAGCTGGTCCAAGGCATTGGAACTGATGAATTCCAGAAAGCGTTGGGCCAGTGTTATGGTGCATGAGTAGTTTTCCCAGTTGATGGAGGGGTTGTTGAAGTCACCTAGTATAAGAGTGTTGGGATGGACCCTAATAGTTTCCAGGGTGCTGGAGTGAGAGTCTTGGGATATGGTTGGGGACATATAGCAGGCGATGACCTGAATTGCCATCTTACCCCATGTTAGTTTTACCTGAAGTATCTCAGATGCGTCATGGTGGGCTACTAGTCTGGTTGTATGCATATCCTTTATGAATATGGAGGCACCACCACGTTTGGAACTTCAGTCCATGTTCTGGGACTGAAAGGTGTGGACTGAGTTATAACCTGGTAGAGCAGGGGTGCTTTCTGCTGCTTTAAAACAGGTCTCCGTTACATCACAAATGTCGATATTCTCCGTTTTGAGGAGTGCTTCAAGCAAGTGCATCTTGAGATTTAAACTTCTAGCATTGAGCAGCATGACCCTCAGATTGCATTTATTTATAGCTGTTACGGTGGTAATTTGGTGTTTGGAACATCACCTAAAAAGGCACTATAGGGGTGGCAAGAGCCTTAACCAGTATCTGGAAACCCAGGGGTGACAGATGCAGGCCATCTCTGGCAGAGCATCTAGATCTGTCAATCATGTCATCCCAAGCAGACAGATACTGGATCCCCTTAGAATGACACTAGAAACTTAGCCAGTTGTTGAAGTCAATAATTTTCTGCTTGTATTGCGGTATCATTCTGGGTGACGGTAGGATGCTGCTCAGGGCTAGGGTCATACCTGCCTAGGCATCGTAATCTGAGAGCTCCTCTATGTCTCTTTTCATGTAGTCCAGGGAGGAGAGTCTCAGGTCATTCACACCCACATGGACATTGACAGAGTCATACTTGTTGTGGAGTGACTTGAGTGTGTGTGTGTTATGTGTCAGATTCTGGTACCTGATAGACAGCTAACTTTTACCTTCTCCTTATTCAACCTAGTGAGTGGGACATCAGTGTGCCTCATTACTGAGTCACCTATGATTAGTGTACTGGGCAAGCACTGGGAAAGCTGTTTTGCCTTAGGGGCTTAGGTTGAGGGGCGCACTGTGTTGGTGAGCTATATGTCTTGTGGTTTGTGCTGTGTTGTGGTGGTTGAGTGCATTTCTGCCTTGGAGGTCTCTGTTATTTGGGTAGATTTCTATTGAAAGCTTCCATGAAGGTGAGTGTGTGGTTTGGGTTTTTATGTGAGAGCTGTGATCATGGGTGTTCTGGAGGGCTATTTGTTGCATGTGGTGTGGTGCAGGTATTAATCTTCTCTTGACCAGTAATTCCAGTCTTGGCTTGAAAGTGCGTGGCTTCCAATTTGGATATATAAGTGCATCTCTCACAAGTCTGAGTGCTGGGAGGTAAGAGAAGAGCGTTGTCTGTGTACATGAGGCAGTTGCTACACTGCCTCATAATGCCTGAGTTCACCATGTTAATAGGAGAAAGCACAGGGAACTGACCTTTAGACATGCCAGGAGGGATGGTCATTATTACTAAATACTGGTGTTGTTTCCTTATATAGTCCTTTTACAGGAAAAATGTCATACAAGGTGTCTGAGTTTGTACAGAGCACTGCCAAGTACTTGAGGGGAAACTAATATGTAGACCCTGAAAATTTAAGGATGAAGTATTTAGGCAGATATTCTGAAGTTAGAAAGCAATCAAGCAGAACTTATTGAAAAATAAAGAATTAGCTTGTCGAGAATCATGACAAGAGGGGCGTTGCTTGAATGGCTACCTCCTGGCTACTACTAATGCTGGTCTCAGCACAGCTTCACTCTGTTGGGATACAATACTCCTTTGCTTCTCTCACCAGAAGCAAAATGTTATACTATTCAGGAGTAAAGAAATATGAAGAACATGAATGCAGAAGACTATTTCAGTTTATCCAAGGAATATGATTATGAATGCAAAGGACTGTTCAGTTTATTGGCACTGTTATTGCAAATAGTATCAGATATTGTTGACATCTACCTTCACTGCACATAATAAAGCATTCTTAACTGAACTACAGTGTATGCAGACTTTATTCTGAAATGCACAAGCAGACATAGCCCATAAGGGAGAGCCTGGCACCTGTTCAGCACAATTCTGGGTAATTAACAGATAAAGACATTCATTCCAGTCTAGTTCAATTTATTCCAGTTGTTTCCAGTTAATTCCAGTATCTTAACAGCCATATCAATTCTTTAAATGACTTTGAAGAAAGAACCTGATCAGCATCTCAAAACAAAGCAACATGAAATTTGCAGTGGATCATGGGATTTATCTTCTGCATAGGTTATAGGGCACAGTATCACATAATTATCAATGTAAATGAGTTGGGCCTGGACATACACAGGCTATGGGAAAGACTGTCATGGAGTGAGGGCAGGGACAACAGTGGTTTACGTTGCCAGGGCTCATGGCCTCGTCTGACAGGCATGGAGCACCACTGCATGATATGGAGATGGCTATAGTTTGTTTACATAGAGTGACAGAGATTTGTAACTCCTTTGATAGTGATGGGGTTAACAGTATATGACTTGGACCTGGGTGCTGATCTTTGTGCATATTCTGTATGATGAATGATAGGATGTCTCAAGGCTTGTGGCTGTAGCGTTATGAGCATACACTGCATAGGCCCTAGTACATGTCCACTACTGGTATGCACACTACTCCAGTCACAGAGATCTCTGGCAGTAATGCCATCTATAATGGCATCAGTGATCCTCAGCAGTATAGTGCTAACCAAAGTGGAATGCACCGGCAAAGTCTTGCTGCACTTAGAATATTCCAGTATATCTCATTGCACCCAGAATATTCCATTGTATAAACTCAGTACCCAGAAGGAGCTCATGGTGATACAGGGTACCATCTTCATGAATATCATGCAACACTCTTGCCAGCCCCTGTGCAGATCATGCAGAAGAAGGGTTGGCGTAATGCTTAAGGTCTTTACTTCACAGATATAAGGTACATAGCTTGATTCTGACCTCTGATTATTGGCCAGGGTTATAATAGTCTGCAGGCTGATAGCCTTGTATGAACCTATGAGCAGGAAACTGTACCTGAATGACATTTCTGCTCATCTATTGCTTTATCCTTAGCACTGTCTGAATTTCACGGTATAAATGGGAGCTGTGATGCCATTAGGTAACCTCTGTCAGTGACTCACAGTACATCTGTTCTTAGCAGAAACAGTATTCACATGTGAAACTGCATGTTCTAACACAGGGAAGGCACATGTGAGGATACTGATACACAGGTGATCACTCACCATCTGGGCATGCTGGCTGCTCAGTTTGTAAAGCCACAGTTTGGCGTATTTAATATTTTGTATCTCTGCCATATGTGGAAGAGGCTTAACCACCCAAAAATTACAGATGCAGTGTCATTGTTTCCCCCAGAATGTGATTCATCAACCTTTTGTCCAGTCTCATGCAATTCTATCATACCCGTCACTGCTGATATCCACAAATAAACCATATTCAGAAAGCCGTGGTGAACTCATTGATATGTGCTATTAGAGTTCTCATATAGCATACCCAGTGAAACACCTCATAACAGCATCCTGCAGTGACTGCACTTGCTCTCATATTAAAGTGCCATGTGTTTTATCATAGGCAAGCTAGCCTGGATAAATAAAACTATAAACAAAATAAAATAATTAAACTTCACATATTGTCATACTTCTTAATTCATCAGGGATTGAGAAGGATAGGAAATGAGGGAAAACTGAACATATGTTAGGGAAATCCTGTAAATAGTAAAGGACAGTTGAATCCTAGATCTGTGCTTAAATGCATGTGCAGAAATAAAAGCACAAATAAACACCTATTCATACACATGGACACATCAATGAAGTTATAATTTGACTCTATTATAATTTTTACCAAAATGCAAATACATTATAAGAAAGGCAGTCTCAGAAAAATAAGTGAAGTTAAACTACAGCAGAAATATTAGTTGCAATGCATTATCTGCCACTGCTTGTTTTAAGATGCTTATCTGAAATGGTTTGCGAAGCTTGTTCAGCTTCCTGATCTGTTCCAGTTATTTGGCTTCGTTTTGATTACATTCCTTGCTTTAAAGGATCTGCATGCCATAATCCCGTTTTATCCTCAATGGTTTGTTCAAGCAAAGGATTAGCAGAGATTAATTCAACACTGATGCATAAAACCAGCTTCAACACAGATACCAGAAAAATGATCCTGCCTATATAGAAATACAGGCCACAAGGCAGAAAAAAAAAACAAAAACAGGTGAAATGCACTGTGAGTGGCTCCAGGCAGATTTCTGAAGATATTTCTTTTACTTAGGCAATGCACTTTGCTGTTAAATGCACAGTGATTTTATTTAGCATGCATTTTGTTTCCATTTCTTACTGTTCAGCTTGATAATCATTTAGAAAAAGATATAATATTAAAGATTTGTCACAGACACATCATTTCTTAAAATAGTTGTACATACAAATATATAAGCATGTGTAAATTATGATTGCATAATTCAGAACAGACTCCTCTCATGAGTGTTAGTTCTGTGACTGCCATGTTTCATCTTTTATGTTTCTGTCAAAGAGGTTCAGCTGCAAACAAGAGACGCTCTGTTGAAATGTCATGAAAAGAATGAACAACCTTTTTCAGACAGAGAACTTGTTGAAGTTTGCACTTATCTCGTCCAAGCCTTTGATGAGATGTGACAGTAAGAAACCAAGTGTGATAATATGGAGTATCTGTTAAACCATCCTGACTGGCAACACTATCAAAGCTGACAAGGAAATACTTATCAGTTGTTCTACCAGACTGGTGCAATGCATTGTTTCCTGAAAGTGTAATCACTTGCCTTGCTTTGTCACAAAAATGCTTTCTCTTTCTAGTCTGTGTATTAAAAAGACCTCTAGAAAGATCACTTTGCAGCTACATGTTTAATTACTGTGCAGCGAAAGCAGTTTCTGACAGCTTCCTTGACAAAGGTTAGCAAGTGCAGTAAAGGCGACAAGTTGTAGAGTCAGAATGTCCTATTAATTGTTGAATGAGAAACCAAAATGCTAGTCGATTGCTGTGAATAGCAGAAGGGTCAGACATCTGACTCACATCAATTGACAACACATGCTCAAAAATGGAACACACTCTCTTCTAGTATGAGGTGAGGTTAGAAGGGTCATATACTGTACTTGTCTATCATCCATCATGATTCAGGGAAGGTGTGACAGATCAGTAGCTACACCCAGAAGAAGATATTGTAATTCATATGACACACTATGTGGGTGGTTCTGAACTTGTCAGGTACCATGACAGCAGAAAGAAAAGAAGCTGCTGCTGCTGAATTGGTATACCCTCACCACAGATGCACCCGTGCATACACATCTGTACATGCACATGTGCACACACACACACACACACACACACACACACACACACACACACACACACACACACACACACACACACACACACACAATCAGCTAGTACCCACCCACCAACACACACACACACACACACACACACACACACACACACACACACACACACACACACACACACACACACACACACACACACACTACCTTAAATCATGTTCAGCATGTGATTTGTTAATTGCTGACACTTGTTATGTATTTAAATGATTTGCTCTTTGCTGCATTTTATGTCTGATGAAGCGTTGGATACAACGCGAAAGCGCTTACTCCTGCAGTTTTTATTCTATTTTGTCATTAAACCTGGATTTTAATGAACTCCATGGACTGTGACTTATTCTACTTGTTTACCTGAACCTTCCAACTGGATTTATCCTTACAGCGCATGTTGCACACCTCTAAGATTTTTTTGTGTACACACACACAGTTGTTGAATAACTGTAGTAAGAACATTTTGCAGTACTGGAACCATATGATGACTCATGTAATCAAAATATACATTAATAAAATAATTACATTCAGGCATGTCCAAGGGTCAGCTCCCAGTGTTCTCTCCTGTCTATCTGATGAATCTGGGCATCTTGGGGCAATGTAGAAATTGCCTCATGTACACAGACAACCCTCTCCTCCTACCATTCAACACTACAGCCTGTGAGAGATGCAGTTAACTAGCCAAATTGGAGGTAAAGCTCTCTCCAATCAAGACTGAACTTGACAGTCAAGAGGAGAAGGTAAACACTTGCACCACACCACACTCATAACATAGTCTCACTAAATCTACACCACCAAAATCCACACATAGAAACACAAAAACATTCGCAGAGGCTCTCAGTAATAATCTGCTCAAGCAACAGAGACCTCCCAAGCAGAAATGCAAGGAACCTCCACCTCCCAACACAACACACTCAACCACAGCCAATAAGGCAAAACAACGTACCCAACACACTAGTCATCGGTGACTCTATGGTCAGGCACACTGAAGTCCCACTCACCAGGCTAAACAAGGAGAAGGTTACTGTCAGCTGCCTGTTGGGTGCCAGGATCTGCCACAATACCCACGCACTCAGGTCACTCCACAACAAGTATAAATATGACTCTGTCATTGTCTAGGTTGGTGTGAATGACCTGAGATGTACCTCCCTGGACTACATGAAAAGCGACATGGAAGAGCTCTCCGATCTTGTAGCCCAGTCAGGTATGACCCTAGCCCTGAGTAGCATTCTGCCATCACCCAGAATGATACCGCAGTAAAAGGACAAAATGATTGACTTCAACAATTGGCTAAGCTTCTGGTGTCATTCTAAAGGGATCCAGTATCTGTCTGCCTGGGATGACATGGTAGACAGACCGCGATGCTTTGCTAGAGATGGCCTGCACCTGTCACCCCTGGGTTTCTGGATACTGGCTAAGATTCTTGCTGCCCCTATAGTGCCTTTTTTAGGCAAGGTTCAAATGACAAATTCACCACCATAACAGGTATAGGCAAGCAAAAACTGAGGGTGATGCTATTTAATGCTAGAAGTTTAAATCTCAAAATGCACTCACTCGAGGCACTCTTTAAAATGGAGAACATCAATATCTGTGCAGTGACTAAGACCTGGTTCAAGGCTCCAGAGAGCACCCCTGCACCAGCAGGCTATAACTCATACCACACTTTTCGGCCATGTAACCTGGATCGGAACACCAAAGGCGGAGGTACGTCCATATTCATTAAGGATATCCACACTTCCAGGCTAGTTGCTCTGCATAATGCAGCCAAGATTATCCAAGTGCAACTAACTCTGGGCAAAACTGCAATCCAAATTGTAGCTTGCTACAGATCCCCCACCATGCCCCAGGATTTCCACTCCTCTTTTCTTGATGTACTGGAAAGTATTAGAGTTCAATCAAACACCCTAATAATGGGCGATTTCAACTACCCCACCATTAATTTGGGAAAACTACTCATGTACCAACTCCTTCGCTCAATGCTTTTTGGAATTCATAAACTCCAATGCCCTGGATCAACTTGTCCACACCCCCACCAGGGGCAACAATATCCTATATCTAGTCATTGCCAACATGAGTGACCGGTGTACCACACTTGAAGTCAATGCCTCATTGGTCCGATCCAACCATAAGCTAATTATTAACCTAGATATCCACATACTGCCCCCACTCCCCATTAAGGAAACCACTGTAAAAATTTCTCCAAAGCCAACTTCATGCTTCTTAAGACAGAAGTGGTGAACTTCATGACACCCATGCAGATGGACAATACACTTACAACTACTGAATCCTACACAATTGCACTTTATAAGCACTTACACAAGTGCATGGATTGTGCTATCCCAAACAGAACCAAGACACTATCCTCCAAAAAAAGGAAGCCAATCTGGCGGTCCCCTGTCAGAAACAAACTGTACAACAGAAGGAAGAAACTGTTGTAAAAGAGAATAAAATCCCATGAGTGGAGGAGCTCCCTGGTCAGCCTCAGTAAGAAGCTGCGATCCCTGATAAAATCCTCCAAAGCTAGTTATGAAAACAAAATCGCCACTGATTCTAAAGACAACCACAAAGCATTCTATAGCTATGTCAAGAATCTCAATGGCAATACTCATATCTGCTCTGATTTACAGCACAATGGCACTAAATATACAGACCCAACTGATATTACCAACATCCTGGCAGATAGGTTCAGTGCTAACTTTACCCCCCTCTCACCCCTTAAAGAGCTCATCTCTATTCCGGAAGAATGCAAAGTTCCTATAATCACGGCTGCACAGGTAAAAACCACACTCTCCAAAGCCAAGAACACAGCATCCATGGGGCCAGACAACATCCCAGGCTGCATTCTACATGAACTACAGAACAAACTGGCTCCCCACCTAAGTACCATGTTCAATCATAGCCTCACCTCAGGCTTTGTGCTTGCTGAATGGTGCACAGCGACGGTTATCCCACCCCACAAGGGGGGAGCCACCACGGACACTGGGAACTACCGCCCCATTAGCCTGATGAGTCTGTTCTGCAAGGCCATGGAACGTATCATCATGGAACTTATAAACAAAGACATTGGTACTCTCCAATCTCTGGACCCCACCCAGTTCGGGTTTGTAAAAGGCAGATCATGTCTCCTAAAACAGATAGACTTCTTTGAAGCAGTCACCAAAGCCGTAGATGAGGGTAAGGTGGTTCACACAGCCTATCTCGATCTTGCCAAGGCTTTCGACACCATCCCCTACTCTGGAATTATAGATAAACTCACTAAACTAGGTATAAATCCCTATGTCACAAGATGGGCTGCCAACTGGCTCACTGACAGAACCCACACTGTGAAAGTAGCAGACTCCAAATCCGACTTCAGACCAGTGACAAGTGGAATACTACAGGGTACAGTCCTGGGTCCTCTCCTGTTTGGTATCTACTTCTCTGAAGTACAGGCTAACACAGAAGGTCTTTGGCTAATGAAGTTCTCAGATGACTGCAAACTAGGAGCCATAATCAAAACTCCCAATGATGTGGACATCCTACAAAAGGGCCTCACTAAGACAGATGCCTGGTGTCAAAGCCATGGCCTCAAGCTCAATGCCAAAAAGTGCATTGTCATCCTCTTTGGTAAAAACTCTTTACCCATGAACTACAACATAGGTGGTAGTATACTTAACACTGAAAGTGTGATAAGAGACCTTGGGACACAGGTGGACAGTAGTCTCTCCTTTGATAATCACATCACCACAGTAGTCAGGAAATCCTTCTACATGGCACACCTCATCACAAAAGGTTTCCCATCCAGAAAAAAAGAGGTCATTGTTCCCCTCTACTCTTCACACATTAGACCCATTTTAGAGTACAACACCCCTTTTGGTATATACCTCACAAGACATCTACAACAACTGGAAAGACTGCAGAAATACCTCACAAAGAGTATTACCTGCCTCAAACAGATGCCCTATGCAGAACATCTCAAAAAACTCCAGCTTTACTCTGTTGCATATCGCCTACTCAGACAAAGCTATGTCAAACCCAGAGCTGTTGGACATGCTCCACTTAAAGAAGTCCCAATCCCCCCGAGCTACACGCTCTAGGGATCTAAACCTTGTCACCACAATAAACAGAATATGCCGGAGTGATAGATTCCTGTCCCAGAGACTTCCCATACTTTGGAATAAACTACCTATCTATATCAAACAAAGTTCTTCATTAGTACTCTTCAAGAAAAATCTTGATGATTGGATGGAAAATAGGAAATTCATCCTGGGGATCACTTCTGTGGCTCTGCTCGACAGTGGCACAGGAAAATAATTTTCTTGGGTGGCAAATGCCATGGTACCTTTTTGGCTGGGCTTGTATAGGCCCTAGGGCCGATGGCCTAGTACCTACCTATGAACCTATGAACCTATGAACCTATAAACCTCCACACACAAATGTAAAACGTGGTGCAATATTGTATTGCAGGGGAAAAAGCTATACACACCACTCTTATAATTATATATAAGTCAAATTCCAAGACTACAAAGCCCTGGAAGATAGGAAATTATACAGTTTCCCTATTATCAAATATGGGGTGCCTTCTGTGCGGAGTCTGCATGTCCTCACTGTGGTCGCGTGGGTTTCCTCCGGGTGCTCCGGTTTCCTCCTACATACTAAAGACATGCTGTAGGTGGACTGGAGACTCTAAATTGGCCCTAAGTGTGAGTGTGTGCATGTATGCGCCTTCTGTGGAAGGTTGGGCGCTGGGCTGGCAACTCGACACTGTAAAATTCCACTGTCAATCATGAGCGGACAGGTGATCTGCTGTGGCGACCCTTAACCGTGAAAAGCTGAATGAAGAAGAAGAAGAAGAAGAAGAAGAAGATTAAATATTTTTCTTCTTAAAGTTGTTATACCTAATTGTGGGTGCCCCTGTTATTGATTTTTTTTTTTTTTTTTTTGGTGTGTGCTTTGCAAATAAAGTGATCAATTCAGTATATCTGCAGGTCTAAGGAAGTTATCATTCCTCTTTTTTCCTTTCTAATCAGTCCCATAACAGAATGCAATGCCCCCTTTGACTTGTATCTGTCAAAGCATATAATCAAACTTGAAAAAACATACATGCATTCTTTGATACACCTTCCTGATTGTATTAAATTATATTCCTTGTATAATACAGCACACGTGTTAGACTTAAGTTTGAGTGCATTTTAATTTTATTGTTTATACATTTTTCCAGTAGGCAATGAAACAAAAATGCATTAACCAGTAATGACAAAACTGCCCTAGTCAGAACATTTCCATGATAACAGTCTACTTCTACACACAATATATAAATACAGAATCACAGTAGTGTAAGCCATAGGCATGTTGCACAGCTTCTTGAACTTATTTTCAATTGGGGGGGGGGCAAAAGGCCAAAAAACAGGGACACATTTTAAACATTGCTTGTATCATTTTGGAAAGTTGCTTTGTTTTGTTACCACTGTACATTTCACTACCAAGTCTTGAACCCAGAGCACTACACTCAGAACAACATACCACTAAGCTAAATCAGCAGTTTCCTGAAAGACAGGAAGACAAACTTAAATGGTTATCATTTAGTGAATTCAGTTCTCACTTCTCACCATAGCTCTCAACCTCTTAGCACAAAAATACAGAACAAAGCCAATAATGGGGGAATACAGCCCCAAAGTAGGGACACATTTCAAATTTTATAAACTTAGAAAATTGCTAGAATAAAAGGTTTTGTTTTATCGCTCCTGAAAACCATAGGTTCATAGGTTCATAGGTAGGTACTAGGCTATTAGCCCTAGGGTCTATATAAGCCTGGCCAAAAAGGTACCCTGGCTTTTGTCACCCAAGAAAATTATTTTCCTGTGCCCCTGTCGAGCAGAGCCACAGAAGTGATCCCTGGGGTGAATTTCCTATTTCCCTTCCAATCATCAAGATTTTTTTTGAAGAGTGCTAATGAGGAGCTCTGTTTGACTTAGATAGGTAGTCTGTTCCAGAGTATGGAAAGTCTCTGGGACAGGAATCTATCCCTCCAGCATGTTCTGTTTATTGTGGTGACAAAGTTTAGGTCCCTAGATTGTGTAGCTCAGAGGGATTGGGGTTTCTTTAAGGGGGAGCATGTCCAACAGCTCTGGGTTTGACATAGCTTTGTATGTTAGGCAGAGATCACTAAATGTGAGGCATAAATTCACAAGTGATGGTGGCTAGGGACTTTAGGTTCATAGGTTCATAGATTAGTACTAATCTAACTGCCCTTGTGAGCCATTTTAAGCCTAACCAATTATCCCTTGTGGGACTCAAACTCTGCACCTTGTGTTTACAAGGCAAACACCTTAACCATTAGGCCACCTCCCATCCTTAAGGCTCTTTTTACCTGTACCCAAGGTACAGGGTTTGAGCCTGAGTACCTCTAGCCAGATGTATTCCATTGGGGGCATTTCCACACACTCACACACAGACACACACGCACACACACACACACACACACACACACACACACACACACACACACACACACACACACACACACACACACACACACAATGCATTCGCTGACTTTAAAACTCCATGGCTCTGCAGTTACTTCTATATAACTCTGAAGACATGGTACCTTCCATCTGGCTCAGCTCTGCATGCCTTAAAAAGTAAAGAAATCCTCCTGTGATAGACATGTGGCTTAGTGGCTCAGCTCTGCAGTTAAATCCTGTGTTCTGCCCAAATGGCATTCCTAGACTTCTAGTGCATTCGTTCAGCAACAGTACCGCACGACTTGGCTTAAAAAGTAAATTGTTCAGCAACAGTACCACACGACTTGGCTTAATAAGTAAATTGTTCAGCAACAGTACCGTACGACTTGGCTTAAAACGTAAATCCTCCTGCGACCGATGAATCCTGTAGCCTGCCCGAATGGCAGTCTTCCCAGTATTCAAACAGATGTGCGGCATGCTGATGGAGCTGGCGTCATCTTGCATGTGATGACGACAGCTCTGAAAGTGCTAAAATCTAAAAAATAGATTGACAAATTGGAAATAATGGAGTACCGCTCAGGAATCATGGCACCCCATTATTGGGACCCCAAAACCCGGTAAAAACCGAGTTATTCGGGATGGTTGAGAGGTCTGGAACAAAGAGAAGAAATTTTAGACGTAGTAGAAACAGAAGAGAAATTAGATTAAAAAAAAATAATAAAGAGGACACAGAAGAAGTTTCTGAAATAAGTGATGAAGAAGACAGATTGGGAGGTAGTAGAAGAAAAAAATAATTACATTGGAAAAAGGATAAAACACAAACTAAAATTTAAAGGGATAAATACAAAAGAAAGAAAGAAAATAAATAGATGAAAAAAATATATGCAGCTAGTGACTGGGGGTTGGTATTAGGATAAGGTGCTTGATTCACAGACATAAGACAGAGTGTTTGTTTCTCAGCTTTGGAAGGTAAAATGGCCTATTAAGAAAGCTTGCCCAGTAATTAACAATGAACTTATGAATCTATGTAAATGAAAATTTTAGATTACTTTCTGTAAATGTGAATAGTATTAAGAATATAGTATGAAGAACTGGGATTTTGGAGTGGTGTAATACATGTGACATAGATGTAGTTATATTAGAAGACAGAAAGAGGAAACTGATGTGGAATAAGGTGAAGTCCAAAGACTGGAAAAACTCCCTTATCAACCTCAACAAAAAGTTGAGATCTCTCATCAAATCCTCTAAAGCTAGCTATGAAAACAGAATTGCAGCAGATAGTAAAGACAACCACAAGGCCTTCTATAGTTATGTAAAGAATCTTCACAGCAATACCCAGATTTGCTTTGAGCTACTACACAACAATACCCAGATTTGCTTTGAGCTACTACACAATGGTACCTCCTATATCGAGCCAACAGATATTGCTAATATACTGGCCAACAGATTCAGTGCCAACTTTACCCCTCCCCCCAAAGGACCAATTACAATGCTAGTAGATTGCCAGGCACTCAGTATTACTGCTAAACAAGTTAAAACAGCGCTGTCTAAGGCCAAAAATACAGCTTCTATGGGACCTGATAATATCTCTGGCTGTGTTCTACATTGACTACAGAGTGATTTGGCACCTCACCTGTGTTCCCTGTTCAATCACAGCCTCACCTCAGGCTTTGTCCCTACTTAATGGCACATTGCTATAGTCATCCCTCTCCACAAAGGAGGAGTGACTACAGACCCTTGGAACTATCGGCCCATTAGCTTGATGAGTCTGAAATGCAAAGTTATGGAATGCATCATCATGGACAAGGATGTAGGGAATTTCCAAACTCTGGATCCCACACAGTTTGGTTTTGTGAAGGGAAGATCATGCCTGCTCAACTTGGTTGACTTCTTTGAGTTAGTCACCAGAGCTGTGGATGAAGGTAAGGTGGTTCATACAGCCTACCTTGATCTGGCCAAGGCCTTTGATACCATTCCCCACTCAATAATCATAGAAAAACTCATTAAGCTAGGCAGCAACTGCTATACCACTAGGTAGGTTGCAAACTGGCTCATGCTGACTCCAAGTCAGACTGCTGACCAGTCATGAGTGGAGTCCCACAGGGTTCAGTCCTGTGTCTTCTCCTGTTTGGTATCTACTTCTCTGAAGTACAGGCCAACACGAAGGGACTCTGGCTGACAAAGTTCACAGATGATTGCAAGTTGAGAGCTATTATTAACACACCAAGTGATATTTACATCCTACAGAAAGGCCTCACTGAGACCAACAACTGGTGTCAGAACCAAGGCCTTAAGCTCAATGCCAAAAAATGTGTCATCATCCCATTTGGGAAAAAAACAGTTCCCATGAATTACCACATCAATGGTAGTCCACTGAACACAGAAGGCGTTATAAGAGATATAGAACACAGGTTGATAGCAACCTCTCTTTTGATTATCACATAGCCACTGTGGTCAGAAAGTCTTTCTATGTGGCACATCTCATTACTAAGGGTTTAGCATCCAGGAAGAAAGAGGTCATTGTCTCCCTCTACTCTTTCCACATTAGGCCAACCATCGAGTACAATGTCCCATTTGGCACATGCCTCACTAGACACCTGCAACAACTAAAGAAGCCACAGAAGTACCTCACAAAGAGGATTCTAGGTTTTAAACACTTGTCCTATATGGACAGACTCAAAAAACTCCAACTATTCTCTGTCTCATATCACCTACTTAGAGGCAATATTTCCTTGACTTACAAAGCCATGTCTGACCCAGCTCTATTAGAAATGCTACATCTAAAGAAATCTCAATCCCTCCCCACCACACACTCCAGAGACCTCAATCTCATTACCACAATCAACAGAACAGGCTGGAGGGACAGGTTCATAACACAGAGACTGTCCATGCTATGGAATAGACTTCACATACATGTAAAACAGAACACCTCACTGGCCCTCTTCAAGAGAAATCTTGATGAGTGGATGAGAAATAGAAAATTCACTCTAGGGATAACTCTAGTGGCTCTACTTGACATAGGCACTAGTAACTAAGGTCGAGGGGCACGATGCCAGGGTAATCATATGGGCTTGGCTTGTAAAGGTCCCAAGGGCATTAGCCTAGTACACACTATGAACCTATGAAGATTTTTAACAAATGAAGAAAGATTACCAACACAAACTATGAGGAGGAAAGATAACCTTGAATTTGGGAAATGAGAGGTGTTCTGGAATAACTGTATTCTGTAGAAATATAGTAAAGATATTAGATGTAACTTCAGAAAAAAAATGGAGATTAACCCCTGTAGATTTAAAATGGAAACTACAAGTATATCTGACTATAAAATTATATGTGTAACAGTAAAGAAAGGGAAAACTTATTGAATCAGGAGTTAGACTATGTAGTGATCAATATGAATATTATAATTACAGAAGATTTTAATTGCAATTTAAGAGGCAAGCATAAAATAAAGGAAATTATGAAAGAAAAATGTTAGACATTATAAGATGTGATAATTTTGAGACGCAAATTGATGGACATACAAAAAGGGGTATGTATAGAACAGAAATAGATTGTTTGATAGTATCAGAATGTTTAGTTATATGAGAAGGGGAGGTAGTTGAAACAGGATTTTCCAATCATCTTGCAATATGGCTAGAGATAAAGAAAGACAAGGAACATATAAAAATAGGCAAAGGAATAAAAAGGATAAATGAGAAAGCGTGGAATGAAAAAGGAAAATAATTAGTAATATAATTATGTAAAGACCATATTACTATGATAATATTTTATAAAACTGGTGTGGATGGTGGATGATATTTAAGGAAAAATATAAAAATGTTTTTATTTTACTGAAGCAATATGATGTGAGAAAAGTTGAGAAAGAAAAGTATAAAAGAACATATAACAATGCATTGGAAGATTTAGAATATAATGATAGAAAGTACTTTGACTAAGAAAAGCATTATATGAAAGAAATCAAGAAAAAATACAAGAATGGTTATGGTTATATAAGCAAATATATTTTACGAGTAAAAAGAGATTAATAAAGGAAGATGAGAGTGTAATGAGAGAAATAAAACATGTTAAAAGAGAAATGGAAACAACTCATTAAAATATTATGAATAGTATAGTACCATATGTACAATAAATGTTTAAAGAAAATAGGAGGTAGTGAAAAAACATGAAAGTAAAAATGTTAAGAGAAAAAGAGAATAATAAGTTGGAAAAGGGAATTTCTTTAAATGAGCTAGATAAAGTATTAGTACATTTCTCCCCGGGCCTCCGCTGAAAACAGGATCTGTGGAACCTAGTCGGACTTTCCCGGTAAACAAATGTTAAATAAATAAATAAATAAAATAAATAAACAAGTAAACATATGTATAAAGAATCATGTAATGGAATACTGAAATTCATAAGGAAGAAGGAAGATAGAAGACAATTAACTGGAGACCAATAATATTGAATAATAATGATTATAAGATCTTTATGAAAATGCAAAAAATTGAAACTAAAAGGAAAATATTATGGAAGATAGTATGCATAGACTATAGGGGAAGGGTTGTCAAGAATTATTTATGATAGCTAGAGAAATTGTGGATGATATTATGAACAGAAAAGAAGTGAAAAATCATGATGGGAGACCTTAATAAGGCATTTGACACAATTAGACATGAAATTGTATTGGTAATAATGAAAGTATGTAATATAAGTGAGAAAGTTAGGAAATTATGTATGTCAGTGTAGAGTAATAATAAAGTAAAAGTACGTGTAAATGGATGGTTAAGCCAAGAGGTACATATGAAGAGTGGTGTGAGACAGGGTTGTCCAATGAGTTGTATACTCTTTGTATTAGTTATGTATGTGATAGTATGTGAAATAAACTACAAATGAAAGAATTGGGATATATAACACCTGAAGGGTTAAGAATTCCAGTTCTGTTAAGAATATGCTGATGACACTATAGTAATTGCAAAAACCTAATTTGGATAAAAAAAGTAATCATTTGCACAAACAAGTGTCTAGAAGTAATAGGAATGGCTTTAACTAAAGAGAAAAGTCAGGGCTTAGGTGATGTAGTAAAGACAGGGGGTATATATTTTTCAATGAATGACATTTCTGTGTTAGGTATAACATTTGGAAATAAAGACATAAGTAGAATTCTATGGGAAAAACAATAGAAAGAAGAAAACAAAAAGTTGACTTTTCTAGAGAACATATAAATTATCATTCAGAAAAAAAGGCATATTTGATAAATTCAGTACTGATGGGAAAAATAGCATACTTAGCAAGTGTATTTATGCTGCCAACAGTATATGAAAATGGGTTCTAGATTAAACCCAGCAAAAATAGAAGTTTTGTATATAAATTAAGAAGAAGGAGGTTTAGAGTTATTTAACACTGTGGTATATGCTGCTTCATTAAATTTGCACACAATAATAAAACAAATAGATGAAGAAGATGAGAGATTAGTAGTAAAACTAAATAAATATGAGTGCAATATATTTTGGGATATGGTCAAAAAGAGTAAAAGAGAAAAATAGTGTATAAATAAAGAAATAAAGTGTTACCGATAAAAATATTTTTGTGGAAAATAAAAATTGCTGAGATAGAAAAAGATAGAAAAGTATGGTATATGAATGTATTGACAAAACACTACTACATAAAACTATGGGGAAGTCCAACTGGTTAAAAAATTAAAGGTACAAAAATAAGAAGCAAATGGTGTAATCAGAAAGTAGAATGTCAAGATTTTTTATGGAGACTGGTAATAGATAAATTGCTAGTAAAAGGAAATATGCCGTGTAAAAAAGAGAAGTGATATGCTTACATTGTAAAGAAGAAAAAACTATGGAACGTGATTTTGAAATGTAAAAGAGTAAAAAAGTTATGGGGAAAACTATGTAGAGAAGATTTTTTTAAGATATAAAAGAATTGGATTAAATAAACATGGATATGATCAAATATGGATATTAAACTAAAAGTAAAGAATATGTTATAAGATTAGATAAAAGGTTATTTTATGTTAAATGGGTTAAATGGAATGAAAAAATAAATTAAGAGTTTATTGGTAAATGGATTTTAGCAACAATATTAAGTAAAATCAGATGGTGGTTATGGAGTAAGGAGTTGAGGTCAATCACGAGAGCTAAAGATTTAAACCTCAGCACAAATATGAATAGGACATGCTGGAGGGACATATTTATAACCCAGAGGCTTCCCATACTCTGGAACAGAATCCCAGTTCATCTTAGGCAGACCCCTCACTGACTCTCTTCAAGAGAAATCTTGACAAGTGGATGGGAGATCGTAGGTTTACCCCGGGGGTCATCTCTGTGTCACTACTAGACAGAGGCACAGTAAACTAATTATATTATGTAAGGGGGTCTTCACTGTGTCACTACTAGACAGAGGCACAGTATTCTAAATCTATTCTGTACACTTTTGTACCATTACATAGTGCAAAACCCACATCACTATGGCTAGGCTTATAAATGCCCCAGGGCAGATAGCCTAGTACTAAACTATGAAACTATGAAACTATAAGGATGAAAATTTACCATGATTATAAAGAAAAGTATGCATATGTGTAAACAGATTTGTATATCTATATATTTGTACATTTGTAATTTTTGTAAATATGCAATATTTCATAAATAAGAGTTCTTTTGTATATAAATAAAGTACCCATACTTTTTTTGATAGGTGCCGTGGCATTTATTACATTCCCCTGACATTTCATCAACTGTTGTAGATTTGGCTATAGTTTAACTTCTCATCCAAAGGACGACACACTCAGGCATGCAGTACCCCCCTTATGCTTCACTGCAGTGACAGTAATCCATATACTTGGACTGCCTTCAATACCAATGGTGAATGTGCTACTGTTGCACCATTGAAGTTCATGTTGCAGTGTTCTGAGGTCATTTTTACTATTTATATAAATATATCCTCATGACCTTGTGTGCTTAGATCATGAAGTTAGCTCAATCAATCCTGAACATCAGGAGGCTAATTAACAGCTTTGCTTCCCGAAGACTTCTGAGCCAGGAAACCACTTACATCCAGAGAGCTCTTTTACAAAACTCTCTAATGAAATCAGTCTTCATTAGATTTACAGTATCCGATAAATGACATGAATTTCAACAAATGAAAAATACGATAGCTCTTCAGAAGACGGGCTATACACTGGTGTTAGTATCAAATGTCTGTAGATACTGGTTTTATATTACAAAGTTATGAAAGAAAAAAATTATTTTGTTTGCCAAATATTAGTAGTGTTATAGTCAAATAAAGCATGATATCTCTGTAAGATAGTCCCATTGTATCATTAGATACTTGTTCTCCTGTTAAAGAGCTTTCCAATGATATATGAGAAGATGGGATAGCATACTACTGCTTTGTGTTATTGTCAAATTTACTCATATTCTGCATATAGTAATTACAAATAGTTTGAAACAATATTAACCTACAAACCCATTTATGTTAGATATAAATTGTCAATGGTGACATTATGTACCTTAATATTTTATAGAAGATGCCACCATTTACTCACCTGTAGGTCGCACAGCTTTTATAAAATTAAGGCAGTTGTGAAAATATAGGTAATAGTCATAACTGATTTATCAGAAATCATTTATACCCCTGAATGTCTTCATGTTACCCACCATGTTTTGTTGTAATTTTTTAACTAACATTCACTATTTGAATACACAATTCTCAACTGTACAAATTTGAACTTTGCCATTATTAACATAAACATGAAAATGTTATATTTTTTCATAACTTTTTGTTAAAGACTTCTCAAAAACTCCTTCTCTGTACATTGCACATTGATCATTTTGCTATGACTGCTTAGCAAATCATGTCAACATGTAGGTGTCACCTTGCTGCCATAGTTTTATTTATAAACCATTACCAGGACTGCAGAAATTTGACTTTGAAGAATATCAAGAGAATGCTATCAATAATTGATTATACTAATAATTTAAAAAAAAGATATCAATAGTGCATTTGATCTGGCTATCAGTAGTGCATTTCATTTGGTTAATTGGGAGTACTTACTATTAGTATTAGAGGAATTTAATTTTTCAAACAATTTCTTAAGCATTAATCAAAATTCTTTATGAAAACTCCTTTGCATACATTAAGATAAGGTCATATACTTACAAATCAATCATGATTACTAAACTAATGTCTTTTGGCTTTTCCAGTTAGGGGTCACCACAGCAAAACTCTGGTCTGCTAATGATTGGCAGTGGATTTTTACAATGCTGAGATGCCAGCCCGACGCCCAACCTTCAAAGAAGGCACACACATTCATACACACACCTACCTGCATGTCTTTAAAAGTCAGTCGACTGCGGGGAGGACATGCAGACTCCATACAGAAGATACTCCAACTGTGAATCGAACGGGAGAACCTCTTGCTGTGAGGTGACAATGCTAACCACTGCACCACTGTGGCTATTATGATTACTAAAGGTACTAAACAGGGTTGTCCCTTGTCCACATTGCTTTTTGCTCTAATTATAGAACCATTTGTAAATTATATAAGATCAAATAAAAGCATTAAAGGCATACTAATAAATAATGATTTAATCTCCAAAATACATTTATTTGCAGATGCAGTTCTTCTCTTATTGCAGTATTCCAAGCGATATAAATATTCCAGAAGAAAACAGGACTCAGTTTTAATGAGAATAAGACTAAAATACTACTTGTTAATTATAATATTAATAAAATAGATACAAAATTACATAAATACACTCAATTTTAATGAGAATAAGACTAAAATACTATCTGTTAAATATAATATTAATAAAATAGATAAAAAATACATAAATACATTGTGAAAGATTTTAAAATCACTTATGGCTAATCTTGTCTGATAATATTAAAGATATGCCAACCCTTAATTATAATAATAACTTAAATTCTATAAAACAAACTCTTAATAAATGAAATATTTTTTTCACTATGGAAGAAAGACTCTCCTTAATTAAAATGAGTATCCTTCATACAATTCTATATATAATATAATCTTTATCCCTCCCACTCCCAAAAATAGATAAAAGAGTATAATTCTTTGTTTCTGTGATTTTTACAGTTTCCTAATAAGCCTAGATTGGCTTTAAACCATTACATTACAGACTGTACATTGGGTGCTATTAGTCTTGCAGATTTAGAATTATATTCCTTATCCTCAATTGTTAAGACAATCATTTCTTGGTTAAATAACAATTAAAATGCCAAATGGAAAGATATTCAGGGATGTGCTTTGTGTAAATCCAATAATTTAATAAAATCATATCATACTAAAATAGCTACTCATAAATTTCATTGATTAGTAAAATACTATTTTATAGAAAACAAAAACAAACCAGTTAACTCTTATTATATTAATGCAATAGTAACCTCCTTTAAAATGCCATTTTCAGTAACCCTGAATATAAAGCACAGGTTTTCTTTGTATTTCCAGTTTCCTACACTCAAAATATTATTAATAAATTTAATTTAACAACAATGACAACATTTAAAGACAAAAACCTGTATTATATTGATATCAATTTCTAGACAATGGGAAGTTATAAAGTGTTGACCATATCATTAATACATTTGAGTTAAACAAAGAACTGTGGTTAGAAATTCAAAATTATAGACAATTGGTTGAACATAAAATTAATTTAATGTGACCAATAGTTAGAATTCCATTCTGTAGGTCAAACAACAGTACTGCTGTCCTCTTTTTTTTCTTCTTGAATATGCATTTCAATTTCATCAACCTTCACCAGTTAATTTTTGCCCTGAGCTTTTTCACAGAAATATTGTGAGCATTCTTGTATTATTTGAAAGAGAACATCTAACCTACTGTTTATTTATTTCCAGTTGAAAATGGATTCCTTAAATCAGTATGCCATTAATGAGTTGTTGAAGCACAAGTATCTTGTACAGGATATTAAACAATATGTATATTTAAAGGTAAAAACAGCTAACATTGCTGATCTGTGTTCCTCATGTCAAAAGCTGGATGATTTGCTTACCAATTACTGGTAGTAAATCTAGACTTGTCGATGACAATTGCACTTATGGAATTGGCACTGTTTGGAAAACTGATGAGATAATGTTAGAAAAAGAGAAAGTAGAACACATTTAGGAAAAGAAGTGTCTATCATCAGTAAAGCTCACGCAACCCCTACTAAACATGATACTATCAATGACAACTTTAGAATTCTGGTTATAGGATTCAGAGCATATAGAAGAAAATAAAAAAGAAAGAAAGAAAGAAAGAAAGAAGGACAGAACAAAGTCCAGAAATATAACAAGGAAGAAAAAGAAACTGATTAATGTCTATAAAGCAAAGAGAATATATACAAAAAGACACTGCTTACAGGGAATGAGAACATTTTCTACCAGAAACCTTCAGTCTACAGAAAAAGGGATCATTTTACCAAAAGAGAATGTAAAAAAAGTGACCAGGATCAGGTGAAAAGAAAGAAATGAAACTGAATGCAGAAAGATTGAAGAATATTACTTTAACAAAAATAGAGGAGTAAGGCCAAAGCTGATAAGAGCTCAAGCTGTGGATGCAGAAAGCCAGCTGGATGAGAATTGTATGCTTTCAAATTTAATACACAATGAAAACAGAGGGACTAATAAAACTAATTGTGAAGAAGATCATTCCTTTGTAACAAATGAGAGCACAGATATTACTGAATTAGAAGTCAAACATTTTTAAGATCTGGTCAGAAAAGATATTCTTGTAATCAGAGATTCAGATATTAGAGGAACTGATACTTACATTTGCAGATAAGACAATGAACATTGAATAGTGTTATGCTTGCCAGGAGCAAAAGTAGAGGATGTGAAAAAGGTGCCTTAGACTACCTTAATGTTAGGAAGTAATGCATTGTTTTTATTCATGCTGGTACAAAAATCTGCAAGGACTCTCTGATTGTTAGTAGGGAACTTAGAGTACTTTTAGATAGCATAACTTGTATAAGTGTTACGATATATTTTCACAAACCACATATAGACAGGAGAGTCAGGTCAGGTGATAGTGAATAAAAAGTTTTTTTTTTTTGTGGTAAATCCCTACATGAAAAATCCATTTGTCAGGATCAGGGCAGACATTTTTTGAAATAGATACTTTGCAGTATTTGACAAACGCAAGGCAGGATTTTTGCCAAGTCAAAAATTTAACATTAATAATAAATCATTAATAATAAAGATTGTTACTGGAAAACTTGCTATGTTTCCACAATATTGCTATTTTTATTGTTTATAAAACATGGTTAAAGAACAATGACTGGAAACTAGTTCTGTCAGAGTATAAATGTTTTTACTATAAGGAGAGGGTGATATGATAGGAATTAAAGGTTGTTATGAGTCCTGTGATTATAACATGCTCAGTGATAACACCACTACTGAAGTTTATGTAACTGTGACAATAAAGGCAACCCTAGAACATATAAGAATTATTAGAGTGTATAGACCACCAAACTCAGGTGCTGTTGACCTAGAGGAATTCATATGTCTAGTGCAAGAAATCTGGACAAAATCTGACAAAATGGGGGGAGAAAGGACTAAAAATAGGGACATATTTTAAATATTGCTCTTATAAATTTAGAAAATTGCTAGAGTAACAGTGTTTGTTTAAACATATATTTTCTGAAGGATTTGAAGTCTGAAACTTAAATGACCGTCATTATTTAACAACTTCAGTCCTCAGATCATTCTAGTGATTTTCCAGGAAACCACAAGTTTTATGAGGAGCAGGCCAAAATTATGAGCCAAAAATCTGGACATTCTACAAAAAATGTGGAAAACTGAGAGCTATGCATGATACAGTTCTAGTATGAAACAACTTAAATTTACCAGAAGCAGACTGGAATAATATTTATCCAATAACATTAGTTTAGATGTTATTTACAATGTATGCTTAGGAATAATAATTGCTTCAGATGGTAAAAAAGTCTACCAGGGAATGGAACATACTAGACATTGTTTGTTTTCCTAAAGGAATTACTGTTACTTTATGTTAACTTTCACCGCCATGAATCGGCAAGGATCATGGGGTTATAAAGGTTAAATTGTTGTAAGATAATTCTGCCAAACTGAAATCTAAACCAAAGGTTATATGGAAGAAAAACAGTCACTATGTAAAACTAATAGACGTGGGGTGTTCAGCTGAAAAACTGCAGAAAGAATGTGGAAAGATTTGAAAGAGAAATTGAGTGCAAAAAAATCTAAAAATGCTTGACATCAAGATTTAGGCATACAACATCAGGGGGATATATTTCCATAAGAACAAGCTACCTGATTAAAGTGAGAGACAAAAAATATATAACAAATGGAAAAAGAGGTTGAACTATAACTTTGAAAATGGAAATGAACAAGCTAGGCGGACACATTAAACATCGGGTAAGACAAGATCAAACAAATTGAAGAAAATTAATATAACAGTATTGAGCTGGGCAGACACATTAAACATAGGGTGAGACAAGATCAAACAAATTGAAGAAAATTAATATAACAATATTGAGCTGGGTGGACACATTAAACATAGGGTGAGACAAGATCAAACAAATTGAAAAAAATTAATATAACAATATTGAGCTGGGTGGACACATTAAACATCGGGTGAGACAAGATAAAAAAACTTGAAGAAAATTAATATAACAATATTGAGCTGGGCGGACACATTAAACATCGGGTGAGACAAGATCAAACAAATCGAAGAAAATTAATATAACAATATTGAGCTGGGCGGACACATTAAACATCGGGTGAGACAAGATCAAACAAATTGAAGAAAATTAATATAACAATATTGAGCTGGGCAGACACATTAAACATAGGGTGAGACAAGATCAAACAAATTGAAGAAAATTAATATAACAATATTGAGCTGGGCAGACACATTAAACATAGGGTGAGACAAGATCAAACAAATTGAAGAAAATTAATATAACAATATTGAGCTGGGGTGGACACATTAAACATAGGGTGTGACAAGATCAAACAAATTGAAGAAAATTAATATAACAATATTGAGCTGGGCGGACACATTAAACATAGGCTGAGACAAGATCAAACAAATTGAAGAAAATTAATATAACAATATTGAGCTGGGTGGACACATTAAACATAGGGTGAGACAAGATCAAACAAATTGAAGAAAATTAATATAACAATATTGAGCTGGGCGGACACATTAAACATAGGGTGAGACAAGATCAAACAAATTGAAGAAAATTAATATAACAATATTGAGCTGGGCAGACACATTAAACATAGGGTGAGACAAGATCAAACAAAGTGAAGAAAATTAATATAACAATATTGAGCTGGGCGGACACATTAAACATCGGGTGAGACAAGATAAAAAAATTGAAGAAAACTAATATAACAATATTGAGCTGGGTGGACACATTAAACATCGGGTGAGACAAGATCAAACAAATTGAAGAAAATTAATATAACAATATTGAGCTGGGCAGACACATTAAACATCGGGTGAGACAAGATCAAACAAATTGAAGAAAATTAATATAGCAATATTGAGCTGGGCGGACACATTAAACATAGGGTGAGACAAAATCAAACAAATTGAAGAAAATTAATATAACAATATTGAGCTGGACGGACACATTAAACATCGGGTGAGACAAGATCAAACAAATTGAAGAAAATTAATATAACAATATTGAGCTGGGCAGACACATTAAACATCGGGTGAGACAAGATCAAACAAACTGAAGAAAATTAATATAACAATATTGAGCTGGGCGGACACATTAAACATAGGGTGAGACAAGATCAAACAAATTGAAGAAAATTAATATAACAATATTGAGCTGGGCGGACACATTAAACATAGGGTGAGACAAGATCAAACAAATTGAAGAAAATTAATATAACAATATTGAGCTGGGCGGACACATTAAACATAGGGTGAGACAAGATCAAACAAATTGAAGAAAATTAATATAACAATATTGAGCTGGGCAGACACATTAAACATAGGGTGAGACAAGATCAAACAAATTGAAGAAAATTAATATAACAATATTGAGCTGGGTGGACACATTAAACATAGGGTGTGACAAGATCAAACAAATTGAAAACAATTAATATAGCAATATTGAGCTGAGCGGACACATTAAACATAGGGTGAGACAAGATCAAACAAAGTGAAGAAAATTAATATAACAATATTGAGCTGGGCGGACACATTAAACATCGGGTGAGACAAGATAAAAAAATTGAAGAAAATTAATATAACAATATTGAGCTGGGTGGACACATTAAACATCGGGTGAGACAAGATCAAACAAATTGAAGAAAATTAATATAACAATATTGAGCTGGGCAGACACATTAAACATCGGGTGAGACAAGATCAAACAAATTGAAGAAAATTAATATAGCAATATTGAGCTGGGCGGACACATTAAACATAGGGTGAGACAAAATCAAACAAATTGAAGAAAATTAATATAACAATATTGAGCTGGGCAGACACATTAAACATCGGGTGAGACAAGATCAAACAAATTGAAGAAAATTAATATAACAATATTGAGCTGGGCAGACACATTAAACATCGGGTGAGACAAGATCAAACAAATTGAAGAAAATTAATATAACAATATTGAGCTGGGCGGACACATTAAACATTGGGTGAGACAAGATCAAACAAATTGAAGAAAATTAATATAACAATATTGAGCTGGGCGGACACATTAAACATAGGCTGAGACAAGATCAAACAAATTGAAAAAAAATAATATAACAATATTGAGCTGGGCGGACACATTAAACATAGGGTGAGACAAGATCAAACAAATTGCAGAAAATTAATATAACAATATTGAGCTGGGCGGACACATTAAACATAGGGTGAGACAAGATCAAACAAACTTGAAGAAAATTAATATAACAATATTGAGCTGGGAGGACACATTAAACATAGTGTGAGACAAGATCAAACAAATTGAAGAAAATTAATATAACAATATTGAGCTGGGCAGACACATTAAACATAGGGTGAGACAAGATCAAACAAATTGAAGAAAATTAATATAACAATATTGAGCTAGGCAGACACATTAAACATAGGGTGAGACAAGATCAAACAAAGTGAAGAAAATTAATATAACAATATTGAGCTGGGTGGACACATTAAACATAGGGTGAGACAAGATCAAACAAATTGAAGAAAATTAATATAACAATATTGAGCTGGGCGGATACATTAAACATAGGGTGAGACAAGATCAAACAAATTGAAGAAAATTAATATAGCAATATTGAGCTGGGCGGACACATTAAACATCGGGTGAGACAAGATCAAACAAATTGAAGAAAATTAATATAACAATATTGAGCTGGGTGGACACATTAAACATTGGGTGTGACAAGATCAAACAAATTGAAGAAAATTAATATAACAATATTGAGCTGGGCAGACACATTAAACATCGGGTGAGACAAGATCAAACAAATTGAAGAAAATTAATATAACAATATTGAGCTGGGCGGACACATTAAACATAGGGTGAGACAAGATCAAACAAAGTGAAGAATATTAATATAACAATATTGAGATGGGCGGACACATTAAACATCGGGTGAGACAAGATAAAAAAATTGAAGAAAATTAATATAACAATATTGAGCTGGGTGGACACATTAAACATCGGGTGAGACAAGATCAAACAAATTGAAGAAAATTAATATAACAATATTGAGCTGGGCAGACACATTAAACATCGGGTGAGACAAGATCAAACAAATTGAAGAAAATTAATATAGCAATATTGAGCTGGGCGGACACATTAAACATAGGGTGAGACAAAATCAAACAAATTGAAGAAAATTAATATAACAATATTGAGCTGGGCGGACACATTAAACATCGGGTGAGACAAGATCAAACAAATTGAAGAAAATTAATATAACAATATTGAGCTGGGCAGACACATTTAACATAGGGTGAGACAAGATCAAACAAACTGAAGAAAATTAATATAACAATATTGAGCTGGGCGGACACATTAAACATAGGGTGAGACAAGATCAAACAAATTGAAGAAAATTAATATAACAATATTGAGCTGGGCGGACACATTAAACATCGGGTGAGACAAGATCAAACAAACTGAAGAAAATTAATATAACAATATTGAGCTGGGCGGACACATTAAACATAGGGTGAGACAAGATCAAACAAATTGAAGAAAATTAATATAACAATATTGAGCTGGGCGGACACATTAAACATAGGGTGAGACAAGATCAAACAAATTGAAGAAAATTAATATAACAATATTGAGCTGGGCGGACACATTAAACATCGGGTGAGACAAGATAAAAAAATTGAAGAAAATTAATATAACAATATTGAGCTGGGTGGACACATTAAACATCGGGTGAGACAAGATCAAACAAATTCAAGAAAATTAATATAACAATATTGAGCTGGGCAGATACATTAAACATCGGGTGAGACAAGATCAAACAAATTGAAGAAAATTAATATAACAATATTGAGCTGGGCAGACACATTAAACATCGGGTGAGACAAGATCAAACAAATTGAAGAAAATTAATATAACAATATTGAGCTGGGCGGACACATTAAACATTGGGTGAGACAAGATCAAACAAATTGAAGAAAATTAATATAACAATATTGAGCTGGGCGGACACATTAAACATAGGCTGAGACAAGATCAAACAAATTGAAAAAAAATAATATAACAATATTGAGCTGGGCGGACACATTAAACATAGGGTGAGACAAGATCAAACAAATTGCAGAAAATTAATATAACAATATTGAGCTGGGCGGACACATTAAACATAGGGTGAGACAAGATCAAACAAACTTGAAGAAAATTAATATAACAATATTGAGCTGGGCGGACACATTAAACATAGTGTGAGACAAGATCAAACAAATTGAAGAAAATTAATATAACAATATTGAGCTGGGCAGACACATTAAACATAGGGTGAGACAAGATCAAACAAATTGAAGAAAATTAATATAACAATATTGAGCTGGGCAGACACATTAAACATAGGGTGAGACAAGATCAAACAAAGTGAAGAAAATTAATATAACAATATTGAGCTGGGTGGACACATTAAACATAGGGTGAGACAAGATCAAACAAATTGAAGAAAATTAATATAACAATATTGAGCTGGGCGGATACATTAAACATAGGGTGAGACAAGATCAAACAAATTGAAGAAAATTAATATAACAATTTTGAGCATAACAGGAAACCACTTTATAGATGCAAAATATGTTTTAGGAGTAAAGACATAGAAATTGATAAATTGTGCATAGATTCTAAACTTTATTCTCAGACACAACCGATTATAGATACATTTAAAACATTTTATGCAAAGCAGTTTGGCTCCACAAAGTGGGAGATAAATTGTTCTAATTCCATCCAGGTAACTTCAGATACTGAAATCAATTTAGGCTATATTGAAGAAAGAACTACATAAACTGGATCCAAACAAAATGCAAGGAGGAGATGGAATTAATAATAATGACCTGAGTATACTTTGGCATGAACTTACAGTACCATGGTATTTACTAGGTCATAAAAATATGGGGAGATTCCTCAAGGTTACAGACATGTACTTATTAAACCTGTCTTTAAGGGAAAGAAGAGTAGGACAAACCCAAATTCATACAGAACCATATGTTTGCTTTCATGTTCTGGAAAAATAATAGAAAAAGTTATTTTAGATAAATTATTGTCAGAATTGAAAATCATAGGACTTGAAACCATATATTAGCAGGTATATATTGAAAATAGATCTATTGCCACATCTAACATGATGTTCTATAACAATATAATAACAACTATTAATGCAAATTGTGCTATGATGCAATTTATATATGTTTAACTTCTACATTTAATAGAGTCATGCACAGAATACTTATCAATAAATTAGAACAACTAGGTATTGGTGTACTATTGATAAGATAGACAGCTGCATTGCTTCCATATAAGACATGGCAAGTATCATACAGCAATTAAACAGATGAAGTTCATGGTTACATTCAGGGTGTCCCATGGGACTCTATCCTGGTTCCATACTTGTTTAGAGTGTATGTTTCAGATATATATATTTTTTTCATCTGATGTGTTCTACAGTCTGTATGCAGATGACTTGAAAATAGGTAAACTGATTACATATGTTACATATAGGGCATACCTGCAAAAGAACTTGACTAAGTTGAACATTTGGGCACAGGAAAATAATCTGCTTATAAACGCGTCAAAAACTAAGTTTATGAAATTTTGGAGACATAAATTGAAAGGTAAACATTCAGTACCAGCATACAGTGATTGAAACTGTACAGTCATTAAAGGACCTATAAATATGGGAATATCCAGCTTTGAGTTGTTCTAATCATATCAACCAATTGGTTAATTATAGTTATAGAACTATAGGTCGTATACAAAGATTTATAAAGTCTAGAAAATCAGAAATGATGAAGTCATTGTTTGTTAGTTACACTAGACCCAAATTGCATATGGAATAACACTATGGAAACCTCTTATAAAACAAGCATTAATAAACTGGAAAGAGTACACCAAGGGCACCCATGGATGTGAAAATTTAAGTTATTATGAAAGACTAAAATATCCAAATGTGTACAGTGTCTCATACACATATTTAAAAGTTGACTTTATTCAGGTATACAGGGCATTTAGAGACATCTACCTGTGGGAATGTTTATGGTTAAACAAAAAATAGTAGAGAATCCTTGGAAAACCTATGTAGAAGATTCGATAGGAGTGAGAGGTATACTAATTGACACTCAGAGAATAGCTGATGCATGGACTAGACTATCAAATTACATTAAAGCAAGTTTAGATTTTTTAAGAACAGCATAAGCACTTATTATGGGAACAATTGGTTTGGTATAGTGGCAGGCATTATTGCCAGTGCTTGAAATATTTTATGATGCATGTATGAGCACTTTGGAGTATATTTTAATGTTTGTATTAATCAGTGAGAAGGCTCTATAATGTTTGACCTATAGTGTTTCTCTTCTTCCTTTGGGATCATCAGTGCACCTGCTCTTTTCAAACTGCTTTAAATCCTCAGTCAGGACCTGCCACATGTCCTTGCCACTCTGGTCCTCCCATTTTTTCCTCTTTCATCCTGTGTATTGTCCTTTTAATTTTCTCCTTTGAAATGCCTGCTATTAATCTTTCTGTTTGTGCTCTCTTAGATTTCTAACTCCTTTGCCATTCTTCTTCTCCATCTTCCCTTTTACCTTGTTATCTTCCCCAGAATTGCTGTTTTCATCCAGTTCCACCATTTTCTCTGCAGATCCTCTCTACCCTTCTTAGTGCCCCTGAATGTTACTTTTGCCAGCTCCTGTAACTCTCTCCTGTCCACTGCTCTTTCTATATATAGTTTGCCGATCTCCACGCCATCACTCTCTGTCTTTGCCCCACTGCCTTGAGAATTATGATTACTCCTGCATGGTCCAATAAATGCCTTTCCTAAACCTCTCTGTCCTCTACTTTTTTCTGTGGTACAGTGGTGCAGCAGTTTGCAATGTTGCCTCACAGCAAGAGGTTCTCCAGTTCAATTCTTGGCTGGATTGCTTTCTGCTTGAGCTGGCACCTCCTCCCTGTGTGTGGGTTTCTTTTGGGTGCTCCAGTTTCCTCCCACGTTACAAAGACATGCATCTGGAGCATTTCTCCCCTCAGTCTCTGCCAAAAATTGGCTCATTCCCAGTCAGACATTCCCGGTAAACAAATGATAAATACATATATTATAAAGATGAAACAGATAGCCGGCTAAAATTAACTGAAATAATCCTTTCTGATATGCTTTTGCAAAAAAAAGTGAATGTTCTTCTCTGCCTTTACTCCAAAGAGTGGTTCAGCCCACTCTGATTGCCATCGCTGCACTCGAGCTCACTCCGCTCACCTACACTACCTCCATTCCCACCCACACTCACCTTTCTTAGATTTATACTTCTCCAAACCACTCCCACTATCTCTTCATCCAATCAGCCAAATCATATCCACTCCTACATCTCTCATATATTTCTTCTTAAAGGCTGTGTACCCTAACTAGTCTCCCATATGTCTTAAGGACTTAACTTCTACCCTATCATGTATCCAACCAGACATACACCGTAAAATGTTCCCTCCACTAGGTAAACAGTTCATTTCCTCCAAAAGCTCCCACCCTAGTTAATATAACCCAACCCAATGTAATAAGCTTCTCAAACATCTCAACAATATTTAATTTTTATACTTCATTACCTCACAAACTTAAATGTATCCTCATTAACAATAAGCTAAAACTAACCTATAATACTCTCTACAGAGCCTTTAAATCCTTTTACTTTGCTCATACAATAAATCACCTCCAGATATTATCACTAAGTGGCAACATTCACTCAAACCCCAGCCATTCCATCTCTCTTAATGCAAACCCTTCCCCCTTAACCACAACCACAAATACTCAAATCCTTAGTATGATAACAGAAGAAGTATCTCTTATAAGATTACTGAATTTTATGGCTGGCTTTCTCACTACAAACGTAATATAGCAACTGTCACAGAAACATGGCTAAAGCCTCATATATTAGACACCAAAATAGTTCCAAATGGTTATAACATCCTTCGTAAAGACAGACTCAGAAAAAAGGTGGTGGAATAGCTATAATCTATTGCAACTTTTTAATCATTGCATCCCTTCCCAAACCTGTCCCAACCTTCAACAAAATAGAATTTCTGTTTGCATCATTACAAATAAACAATAACAAAAACTTATGCATAGCAGTAATATATATTTCCCTAGGGCATAATATATCTATTCTTGAAAATTTCTTAGCATGGAGGACTCAAAACGTATCTAATGAAACCATTATTTTAGCAGATACTAGTATCAGTTGGCAAAACCTGACCACAGACTCCCGAGTTAACTATATTAATCTATACAGGTTCACTCAACTGGTCACATGCCCCACACGAATACTAAACAACCAACCAGAGTCCACCCTCAGCTGGATCCTTGTCTCTGATCCTTATAAATACTCTAACACTAGTACCCTCTCAAACACTGTCAGTGACCATCTACCTACCCTTACTCACAGAACCCATACTCAGATTCCAAAATCACACTCCTATAGATCATCTGGGAACCTAAACAATTTGAACCAAACTTCCTTTTACAAATGCTCACAACTGGACCCCATTAAAATCTTTACCATTAGAAGATGCAGTAGTACTTTAATAAGATGTTCCTCAATACTCTAAACACTTTAGCCCCAATGTGATGCAAAAGGACAAAAGTCAATAATGCTCCATGGCTGACCAAACCAACTAAACAAATGTTTTGATACAGAGACCACACCTGGAAAGAATGGTGTAAAAACAAAACTCAAGCGAATGATCTTACTTGCAAACAACTTCAAAATAAATCAAAGAAATTAGTCAAAAATGATAAAAGGAATTATTTCTCACAACAATTATCTATTTCAGGAAATAACCTTAAAAAATTCTGGAAATCAGTCTGTTCACTCCTTAATCCTGGTACACCACAAAATCTATCACCCTTCCCAAGCAAAGGCCCACAAGAAATAGCCCATATTTTTAACTTCCAATTCGGAGATAGTATCGCCAAACTAGTCAACAAACCCCCACCCAAAACTATTGAAACTCCCAACTATAAAACAACTTCCACAGACTCAACTCAAAACAATTCCACCATATACCTCTCAGTGTATAATAAAACAGATATCACCCCAATAATTCCAACCTTTTCCCTAAAACCCATACTCATATTCCTAGTACTCAAGTTATTAAACAAACTGAAATCTTACTCTTTATCTGCTGACAGCCTCCCTTCTGAATAACTAAAACTTCATGCCAAAGCAATAGCTTATCCTGTCATTATTCTGACAAACAGATCTATCACTGAGTTCATAATCCCTCAGATTTGGAAAAAATCCATTATAACCCAATTACACAAAGGCAGAACCACAGACAACTTAAGAAACTATCATCCCATTTCCATTCTCTCTCCATTATGTGAAAAACTAGAAAAATGTATACAGTCAGCTACTAAAGCATCTCTGTGAAGGCAATATGTTTGCCCATACGCAGCATGGTTTTCAATCTGCACACAGTACTATTATAGCCCTTTTGTCTTTTATTGATGCTGTGAACAAGGCTTTGGACTCTGGTTTACTAACATCTGCACTTTTGCAAGACCTTTCCAAAGCATTCGACACATTATCACATCCTAAGCTAATTCAGTGACTTGCAAATTTAGGATGCTCCCATCATACCCTTACCTGGTTCTCTAACTATCTGAATAACAGACAACAATCAGTTAAATGGCAAAATAAACAATCAGGGATACATGGTCAATAAAACAGGTGTCCCAGAGGGTCTATTCTAGGACCTTTGCTATTTAGTGTGTTCATAAATGATCTTCATTCTGTCTCTCTTCAAAATTCTATCACCAAATAGGCTGATGATTGTACTATTATATCCTCCTCCAATAACTTCTTTGACCTCCAAAAAAATAACAAAAAATGCCTTTACAAACACAGAAACTTGGCTAAATGATGCAAAACTTCTTTAAACTCCCAAAAATCTAAACTATTACTGTTTTCATCTAAACCAGTTCCAGAAGACTTTACGATTTACTCCCACAACAGGACAAGAACTGAAGTAGTAAAGTCAGCAAAATTATTAGGCATCACTATCGATGATAAATTATCTTTTGAGCAACATATTCTAAACAGAATAAAAATAACACACTTTAAACTATGCAAATTATATAGACAGAAATCATACATGGACAAACCCGCAAAAATAAAGCTGGCAAATACCCTCTTACTCCCATCTCTTGTTTATAGCTCCCCCATTTTTACTAACCTACATACATCCCTAAGTAACAAACTACAATCATGCTACTATTAGATAGCAAACTTTGCCACTGGACTATCATATCAAACTCACCGCTGTCATGCCATTAAGGATTTAAAATGGCTTGAATTGCCCCAGTTCCTTCATTGCACCCAACTAACACTAGCCCATAAACTAATATACAACACAGATAAATGCCCTTCTCTCCATTCTATCCTACAAATTTACACCCCCACCAGGAATCATCATTCCACTAACAAACAACTCCTAAATGTCTCCAAACCAAATGAAAGGACTGGTCAATGTCTGTACTCACACTCCATATATAAGCTATGGAATACCCTTCCATCCTCTATCACACAACTGGATTCCTTAAAAAACTTTAAGCTCACTATAAAAAAAAATCATCTCCTTAATGAACCAATAAGCCCCTGTCTAAAAAAGCATCAACCACCTTAATCGTTGTCTAATGCATCAAAACATTATGTCACCTATCAATGCCAATGTAATCTTTCCCTGTGAATAAAATCTTACTTTATATTTGATTCTCTTAATTCCATTATCTGGCTAGAATGGGTCAATGTGTTTGATATGCATCTTATATTTACCAGTTTAGAAGGTATTACACTAACCCTATCTAGACTATGTAAATCTCTGTACTACTTGTTACTAATCCCTTAAATTGTATATGTCATAATACTGTTTAATAACTTTACACAATGTATTTTTAATTTTTGTCAACATGTATGAAAACTCTGGATGTTTCTGGATAAATCATTTTGTCTTAATATACTTCTTGTATGTGTAATTGGAGCATTTCTCCCTGGGCCTTCACTGAAAATGGGTTTCTGTTCCAGTGAACTTTACAGTCAACAGATATCAATAAATAAATAATAATAAATAATTAAACTAAAATTTCCCAACAGCTTGTCGATCCTGCTTGCCTCTGTCAAGCTATTCCTACTGGAAGTTTACTTCTTTCCCTTGGGTGTTTTGATTGCTATATCTATGCACAGTGCTTTCTTCATATTTTTCTCTTGGTTTTGCTTCATTCTCAAATTAAATTATTTACTTCTTAATAGTCTGTCTTTTTCTATGGCTCTAGAGTAATACTGAAGTCTGTTCTTATAATTTCTATTACATACCTTCTCACCAGTTTCTATTACTAAAAGAAACAACTACAAAACTGTCTGCCATCTTTGTGGGATATACCGATTATTAGGGGTGCATTTTGTGACTTTTATCCTCCTAGGTCATGATACATCTGTCTATTCCACTTTTTAGTACTTTCTCAGTTACCATCTGGAGCTCTCACCTGAACAATAATGCTAAGCCCATTTTAACTTCTTCTAATTTCCTGTCAAATCTCCCTGTGGGTATTTGTGCCTCACAGTTCCTCCCTCTTTGACTTTCAGGTTCTTTACTAAAAATAATAGTACGTCCCTTTTCATTCTACTCAATTTTTCATGTATACTTTTCTTTCTAATTGGATTGGAGGACCCTCCCAGTATTGCATGTTACCATCATAATCCTGTAGTGTCTTTTTGTCTGTACCACTTCACTTTTATTAGGTGATCTCAATGCCCCCTCGGAGCTGAATTTTTCCTTCTTCCTAACTGCAGGAAATAAAGTTGTCACTCTCCAGTTAGTTATGGTTTGCTCTGGACTTGGTCACACTTCTCTCCTCCCTATTTCCCATTCTATGTCCCTCCTATTATACATTGCAGCCTAACCCAGAGCTGTTTTCACAGATTTTCTTACTCTCCCCATGTCCTTTTCTCTATTTCATCTTTTGTTTAGTCTGTATTCCCATACTGTTCAGTCATACTATTTTTTTCGGTTCAAGCCTTTCATTCCTTATTTTACATGCCCCAACACAACCTGCGTCACTATATTTACAGTAACCATTTTCCTATTATGTCCATGCTCTGTAACCAATGTCTGTGCATAATATATGGGGTAAAACCCTGGTAGTGGGGTACAGGTGGAGGGATTTCTGTCTGGGACTGGGTGACTAAGGTTTGATTAGTGGTCTGGCACTAGAGGATCCAGGCAGGTTGGACCAAGGCCTGCTCACCTCTTTTGGGGGTGGGGAGGATTTCAGTGTACTTGCAAATACATGGAGTTGCGTGATCTTATTTGTGGAGACTGGAGACAATGCTGCTCATGCTGTAGGGGGAAGGGTCGGACCTCTAGGAGAGAATGTTTCTTGTGGATGTCAGGAGATGTGTGCTATAGACAGCCCATTGCACATTCTTTTCCTGTGCCTTGCCACGTGCACATGAAGTTAGGGTTGAGGAGAAAAGAAAAACAAAAAAAGGAAAAAAAAAATCAGCATACCCCTGATGGCTGCCTTGATGATGACCCCTGTCCACTGGCTCTTGCCAAGGGAAGGGAATGAATGTGCTAACAGACTAAGAGAGGCTCTGATATTTGGCCATTAGTAGTGGCAAAATACAGAAAAAATATTACATACGGAGTAAATTAGCTTAGCTTTATGTGTCAGATTCCTCTATTTTTTAGTGTTATCAGCATCTTAAAAGTGCATTCTCACCTGTAGCATTCACTTCTGACAGCAAATCAGTTATTTTTCATTTCTGAGAGCACCCATTATCTTTTCATCTAAACCTCTGTCATCGGTTTGGTTCACCTGTTCTTGTATAACCATTCTTTCTACTTTTGTAATGCCTCTTTTTCTTATATTCCTCTCCCAAATCATTCCTGTTATCTTCTCCTTGGTTATGCATTTACATCACTAATACTGACATCAAGATTTCTCAACCCCTGCAACATCTAGTGCTTCACATCCATATCTCCATCTATATCCAGGAAGCATTTTTTCAACTGCAGATTGTACTACCCTCTTGCCTCTTATCCTACACTTTCTCATATCTATAATCTTTGTCTTGCTACCAATGCAATGCCTATTATATGGAAATCTTCCATAATAAAGCCACTACCTAAACAATAACAACTCCCACTTCCATCACACTATCGTCTCTTTTCCATCCTCCCAACCCTGGCCAAACTTTTTGAGAAAATTGTCTACCATCAACTCATTGAATATATTACTAAATACGGCCTTCTCTCAGAAAACCAACATGACTTCTTGTCAGGGAGGAGCATAGCCACAGCCATTTGGTCTCTGACCAATGAAATTCTTATCTCAATAGACAAAGGAATGTTTCTCTGGTACAGTTTTTTTATAGATCTCACCAGAGACTTTGTCTTAATCAGTTGCTCCTCATTTATAATCCCACCTTTCAGAACTATACATAAACCCTGATGCCATCTCTTGGACCATCTCTTGGTTTCAAAGTAATCTGACTACTACCATTTCTCAGAGAACTATATCTCCTGTACCTCTTTCTCCTCTCCACTACTCAAAGGTGCTCCTCAAGGATCTATTCTTGCTCCACTTTTGTTCTCTATGTACATCAGTAAACTTCCACTTGATTTTTCCTTATCTTCCTGTCCTTCTCTACGCAGATGTCAAGGTTCTTAACCTCTTTAACCACTCTGTACAAAGTATGTATATCCTGTTTGTCTCTGAACAGATTTTACCACAGTACCCCAGGATCCTTCCACTTCAAAAAGATGTGCTGATGATGAATTGGTAATACTCAAAATTGTCAACAGGTGTGCATGCTTTGTTAGTGAATGTATGTCAGTGTGCTTACTGACATTGGTTGGTATCCTGTGTAGTATTACTTCCTATGGCGTGAGCGGTGTGAGAACCAGGTTAGTCTCTGTAGTGCTAAATTAGACATTTTATCTTTTTAATGGATATCTTTTATTGTTTTTAAAAACACAATTAATCTTCTCAGTATCTAAAGGGCACAACAGAAAACAAAAATACAATTAATCTTCAGTGTTAAATCTTACAATAAATATTAATGTGACACTCATCCAAGAATATAAAAAATATATGAAACTGCAAAGTGTCAACGTGTCAAAATAATAGTGCTTAGTAGTTTCCATACCGTGAGATGGAAACAACAAGTAATTGTACAATTGTCCCCATAAATCAGTTGTGTAGCTAGGATGGGGTGAGGTGAGCAGCTGCATAGGCACAAGCCTTTAGGGGCACAGGAGGCTCCTCAGGTGAGTCACAGGTACATTACTGCATTCGTATCTTTAACTAGCTGCAGATTTTGGGACTACCTAAATGAATATTTATTATGTTAGTATCTGCAGCGTGGAACTACTAGGTTTTCCTTGCTACAGTTGCACATTTCCATGGATTTTATGTTTTGGTTTCTTAACCTTGGATTAAAAGGGATGCCAGTTTGGGAACCGCCTGGAATGTCAAATTAATTGGCTATGTCTTTTTGTTCATATCTCTCACTTTAAAAGAAATATTTAACCAAGTTCTCTATGCATAGGCATTGCAGAAATACTCTGAAACCTCAAGTTCCAAAGATGTTAACAGGAAAATAGAAAGACGTACACAGTAGTCACTAAATGATTACCATGCAACCCCCCCCCCAAAATAAATTCTACCCTTCCAACCTCGCAAAAGCCATGGACACCTGTTCTACTAGGAACCCCCCCCAAGGAATTTCCAACTATGGGAATTAACAGGAGAGTTATTGCCCCCTCTTAAAAACACAGATAACATATATCCCTTTCCAATAACATCCCAGACTTTTTCCACTAACATCCCAGACTTTTTTTCATATGCACTTGGCTGCAGTGTTGCAAACCCTTTTCTTTGATTTCTCTCAATTTACCAGTTCTAATCTATGGCTTCAGTTTAATGCACTAGTTATCTTTATCCCATTACATTTCTGAGCCACTTGACACATGCCTGCCCATCACCAGTGGCTTTAATTGTTTATTAAAATAGCTTGATGTTAAATAAGTAATCCATTTCCTCATAATTACCAAATGTATTCTTTCTTACAAATAGTTACTCTAGCACTATGCCTTGAACAAAAATTCCAAAGGCAGTGGAGTTACTTTTCTATAAACCTCTGATACTATACCAGCATGTTATGTCAAAAGTTTCACAACAGCAAGTAACTCCTCCACATCACCACATATGAAATTCTCTGACTTTTACTTACTGCATTTCTAACTCTCAACAGAGTGTCCCCAATTCTAGTTCCTTACTTTTACCTGAGTAAGATCATCTATACCAAATTTAGGAGTCTCTGCTCTCCTACTCATCCCAGAGTGTCCCCTTTTGTAGTCCATGACTTTTACCTAGTAAGACCATCTATACCAGACTTAGGAGTCCCTGCTCTCCTACTGGTCCCAGAATGTCCCCAGTTCTAGTCCCTGATGTTTACCTGAGTCATCTATACCAGATTTAAGAGTTTGTGCCCTCCTACTGGTCCTTTTAGATTTCTAAGATCTATTGTTTCCATACATTGTCATTACTACAGACCTTCCATTCTATTATGCGGCCACCCTTAATCTCAGAAATCCACGATCTGCCTCTTCTCCCCCTGATTTTCTGTAACAAAACACCAGTTACTTCACTTCTCCAATGTTCAACACAGAATGTTCCTCTAAGTTTTCTGTCTTCAAATTTCCATATCTTAATATAACTTTTCCACATTAGAGAATTACTTATTGGTGCCAAATACTCAGACAGGCTTCCTCAACTCTTTTCTTATCTGATGCAAAATATTCATCATGTATCTATTCTCTATCCTCATTTTGGAGAACTTTCACTCCTGAAAACTCACATATATACAGCCACTCATTTGTCACTGTAGGTCATGAAAGCAAGTCCCCCAAAGCTTTTCTGCCACCTTCCTAGAATCAATTCTAACAATTCCCATTTTCCTAACTAAACACTCCGCCCGTTTTAAACACAGATCTGAAACTGTTCTGAAATTTGTTAGATTAAATGTGGCCAAGTGGTATCTAGCTACTCCTAGCTCCTTCATCCCCTTATTTTTTGAACTGTGGACTTTGGCTTTTCTGAGCTTTTCTCTTTGCCTCTCCAAATAAAGTGTCACAACTTGTCCATGTTTTCCTAAGAACCTTGCCTTAAGGTTTATAAGAATATGTAACGAACATGAAGTAAGATCATCATTTTAACCACTTTTGTTCTTGCAGATAAGTGTACCCCATTCATCCACTTATACAACATCCTCTAAACCTTAACTTGGAGCATTAACCTTCTCTTTACTACTGTATTATTCACTTCCACCCTTCCTACATCCCACCTACATACCTCTCTGTGACCAATCTCTGAACTTACCAGAAAAAGAAAAAGCCAGCACCCAAAATCGACGTGTGCCTTCCAGCAAAAAGACTTTATTCCATGACCAGTGAGGTCATACCGGTTTCGGCAAAAGCCTTCCTCAGCAACCACACATTTTATATATATATATATATATATATATATATATATATATATATATATATATATATATATGGGTTCATGTCATTACATCGACAAGCGGAAGATCGACATTCACTCCACCGACACATGAAATAATCGAAACATAAACACGGACATTTAACAGGTAAGAGTTTTAATTTCGCTAATCATGCCTACCATGTTTTAGTAAGTGTGGCAGTGTTATGCATGTGTGGTAGGCATGATTAGCAAAATGTAAACCTCTTACCTGTTAAATGTCCGTGTTTGCCGTTTCGATTATTTCATGTGTCGGTGGAGTGACTGTCGATCTTCCGCTTGTCGATGTAATGACATTAACCCATATATATATATATATATATAATATATATATATGTGTGTGTGTGTGTGTGTGTGTGTGTGTGTGTGTATATATATATATATATATATATATATATATATATATATACTGTTCATTCACAAGTCCTTATATGCAATATGGTAGCGCCGTCTAATGAATAAAAAATAAATTGCAACTTATATTACAAATGTAACAAGATATTTTAATATCACAAAATATCTGCATGTACAGGAATACACAATAAGTATAAAATAATAATCCATTACAAAATATTTCAAAATTGGTCATTCAACCCAGGTGAAAATAAGTCTCCCAGTGTAATTATCCACATTTTTTCTTTATTTGTTAATAGTTCATGTAATACATGAGCCTCATTATTTCTAAACCTGATACGGTCAATGACCATAAAACTGAAAATCCCTGTTGAGTGTTTAAGTGTATGTTTGTACAAAGAACTCGAACCTTTCTTATTTCTAATGTCACTTAGATGTTCACTGACCCTTATTTTAAAGGGTTGGGAAGTTTGACCCACATAAAATGCCTGACAGCTGCATTGGGCTAAATAAATAACCCAACTGGTACTGCAACTGGCAAAAAAATGAAACATTATAAATATGTGGAGAATTGTGAGAAGTGAAACTGTCTGACTTTAGCACCCTTGGGCAATATGAACAATGACCGTATGGATAGCAACCCGATGTAAATTGTCCAGTTATTGTTGTTTGAATGGTTGAACTGGGAAGATGGTTATATACCCTTTTATAATGACTAAATAAGGATCCCAATGACCGCCCCTTCCGAAAGAAATACGAACATCAATCCTTGATGTAATAGTTTAATGTGTCATCTGCCTTTAATAAATGCCAATGTATTGAAATGATGTTCATAAAACTTCTTGTGTTTCTACCATAAGTAGTGACCAATCTAGGCTCCTGAGATTTATCTGTACCCTTAGCATGATATAACAACAACTGTGACCTATCTTGTTGATTCACGAACCGACTGGCCCTAGTGATGTCACCCGCTTGATATCCCGTTTTTAAATCTGGATACTAGTTCTGTCGATGATAGGCGTACATGGAGGAATCAGAACAAATTCTCCTGATATGGAGAAATTGTGATCTGGGGATATTCCTGATGACATGTTGTGGGTGGAAGCTTGTAGCATGAAGCAGGGTGTTGAACTGAGGAAACTTTCAAAATACCTCACGCTCCAAAGTGTCCAATTCTGTTCTCCTAATAGACACATCCAGAAAAGTAATCTCCGACTTACTGTAAGTTAACTTAAATTCAACACCCCACTTATTGCAATTCAGATACTCCAGGAATTCAAACAAGAATTCCTCATCTGCTCTCCACATCAACCAACAGTCATTAAGATATCTCCTCCAAATATCCTATTCATTCATATAGATGTTATGATTGATGTCATAAAACAGTTGTTCCTCCACGTACGCCATGAACAGGTCCGCATAAATAGGGGCAAAAGTTCCTTCTCTAATTCATGAATCTCTTCCTGATTCAATGTTAATTTCCTCTTACCCATATTTCTTTCCCTACATTCTGTATATTTTACCCTATGCAATCAAACTAATTGACATGGCTTTTGATGAAATGACTTCTAGATCCTTTCTCCTTCCCTAATATTGGGTTCTTGCTCAAGTGGACTATCCCATCAAATAAAGGCAAATAAATAAACAAATAAGCAAATGAACAGAATTAATGAATGTGTTTCACAGAGTGGGGTTAGATGTAGTTACTATCTTTGCGGAGAATGCACATTCAGCTTGAGTGTGTGTGTGTTTTGATAAATCAGTTGTCTCTCAGCTTCCATAATCATGCTGATTGATAGGGTGCTAGACATTTTACATACATGTTGCACTTACATTTGTTGTTGTGTCTGAAAGTTCATTACTTTCACCTGGGTATAAATAAAATTAATTAAAATATGGAAAGCTTTTTTTGAGGTCTTTGTAACCCTAGCTACTGAACTCAGAATGCTTATCATTTTAAGGTAAACTTGCATAATTCCCAGCATGCCTTTCACTGAAGATTTCATGCAGTTCAATAAGTATTTTTTCATTCATATCAACCCTGGGACTAAATACTATCACAAACTCTTACTAAAACTCCACAAACTTGAAAGGAGGTCATTAACTAACTAACCTCATAACCGATGGTGACATCCACCCTAACCCAGTCTCAAACTCACCTGATACTACCAACTCCACAAATAACACTCTCAATGGCCTGCGGAGCTCATATAATGTCCCCAATTTATTGGTGGTCTGTCACCTATACACAGAGGTATAAATAAGAAAGTTCACCATCTGCATGCCCTCCTGGACATGCACTCCCCTGACCTACTATGCCTTACTGAAACCTGACTCAAACCCAATATCTCTGATAATGAGGTTATACCCCCCCCCAACTACAATATAATAAGACTTGACCGCATCTCCAGGAAAGGTGGTGGAGTAGCCATCATGTATAAATCTACTCTAGAAGTATCCACAATTAGTACCCCATAAGGCTTTATAACTAGCAACTCTGAAATACTCATCACAAAGTCCAGCTTAACAAACACAAATCTATAAACATAGCCTGTATCTGCATTCCCCCAGGTGACAATACAGACACCTTAGTAGGGATCCACCAATGGCTATCCACTAACCACCCTCAAGAAACTACTATTCTCGGGGACTGGAAAACCTGCTCATCAAACTGCCCCACTACCCATATTAACTTACATGGCTTCTCTCAGATCATAACTTCCCCTACCAGAATCAATAAGCCTAACAATAAGGAAAGTATCCTAGATTGGATATTAATAAACAACAAACCCCAGTTATATAAATCAGACACCCTACCTGAGAACATGAGTGACCACCTCCTTACCTATATAATCAGAAAAAAGAATGACATCCCTCAACAAACTACCTTTGAAACCATTAGGAATACTAAGAACTTTAATCTGACTAATTTCCAGGCTAAACTTAACTCATGCGACTGGTCCAATCTTCAACTACTTCCTCTTGACGAAGCAGTCTCAGACTTCAATGCAAAATTCCTCACCATCTTAGATAGCCAATAATCTAACTCCCAACTCCTCTAGTACTACCATACCCACACAAGAAAATAGATTCCCTGTCAAATTTGATCCAATACCTACACCTCTTATTAAATCCTTACTTAAGAAACTGAAACACACCACCCTTGCAGCAGACCTGCTTCCCACAGAATTTTTTTAAAAAGACGCTAATGAAATAGCATATCCTATCTCTATCTTAATCAATCGAACTATCCAAGAATCCTACATCCCCTGCATCTGGAAAATCTCCCACATTATTCCACTTCACAAAGGGGGAAAATCCACTGAACTCTCAAATTATAGATCTATAGCCATCCTATCTCCCTTGGCCAAAATAATGGGAAAGTGCATACATAAGCAACTTCTAGCTCACCTTATTCAGAACACTCTCCTAGCCCCATCCCAGCATGGATTTAGCCTGCCCATAGTATAACCACAGGCTTTCTCTCCTTCTCTCACACAATAAATCAAAACTGTAATTGCAACAAGCTCTCCTCAGCTCTCTTTCTAGACTTATCCAAGGCATTTGATATGGTGAATCACCACCTACTCCTAGACACACTAAAATCACTATACATAGATAACCTAGTAATCAACTGGTTCCATTCTTACCTGCATGGCAGACAACAAGCGGTACTATGGAAAGACACTCTATTCCCCCTTCTACCAGTCACCCTTGGTGTCCCCCAAGGATCTATCTTAAGCCCCCGCCTATTCTCCATATTCATTAATGAGCTACCCAAAGTTATCCCAGATGCAACATGTATTCAGTATGTAGATGACTCCACTCTAATCTGCTCTGCCACCACTCCCACAGAATTACAATCCCTAACCCAAATCACCTTCAACAAAGTAGAGGACTGGCTCACTGGTCAACATCTCCTATTGAATCCAAATAAAATCAAACTATTACTTTTCTCCCCTACCCATAAGGTCACATCTCCACTTATTACAATCTCATCTAACAATGGCACCATCACTTCTCCAGAACCTTGTACCAAACTACTTGGGGTAATCATCGATAATAATCTGAAGTTTGATGCTCAAATAGACAAAACCATCAAAACAGTTAACAAAAAACCAGGCCCTTTATACAGGATTAAACAATTCCTAACCCCATCTGCCCGAACTGTTATAGCTCGAACACCTCCTATCGACCCTTCTCTATGCCTCACGCATCTTCGCAAACCTAAGCAAGTCAAACCTTAACAAATTTACTAACTGCTACAATAATATAGCTAGATTTGCCACAGGTTCTGCCTACAGATCTCATCACTATCTAAATCTTCAAGCACTAGACTGGCTAGAACTACCCTATCAACTTCAATATAACCAACTCATAGTTATTCATAAAATCCTCTACAAACCTAGCAGTACACCATTCTGACAAATATTAGCATCCCTTATAATAACCTACCATCACTCCGCGCATCCAACAGAATGCTAGTAAAGCCAACAACTCTGCTGGAGAATCACTATTCTCCAACTCTGCTGGTAAAAAATGGAACTTACTCCCTTCAGATCTTACTACTATATCCTCCTTATCCCAATTCAAAATATCCCTAAAGAAACACCTAAAAACACATTGGCTATGTCCATGTCTAAACCCAGACTAAGCCCAATCAAAGCAGAATTCTCATAGGGGAAACACCCTAGAAGAATAATATTCTGAGCCTTTCGCTACCCAGACTAAATACGCTTCTCAACGATAAGACTTAAATATAAGTATGGGGTCTTGTGTCCGACCACTCTAAGGCTATGTTGTTCTCCTTTAATATGTAATCTCTAACTACTTGCCTTCTCAACTAACCAACCTTCTCTTGTTTGTCATCTTGAAAACTAAATGTTTAAATATTTCATTTTATAAACTTACGATGCTGTTAAATTTCAATATAAGCATGACTGTGTATTGACACTTGTTATGTACATGTGGAGCTTTTCTCCCTGGTCCTCCACTGAAAATGGACATGTATCCAGTCGGACTCTCCCGGTTAACAAATGTAAAATAAAATAAAATAAAAAAGACATTTTTTTAATTATTTTGCAACAGGTTGTTATTTAACTCATCAGAAATAAGGATTTTTATTCCAATATATAGTCCTGATAATAAGAATCGTACCTTTTGGAAATTATTCTCAATGCCTACTGTTGAATCTTTTCTACCAGTAAACAGTGTGAATACAAAGTTAAATGCAGGCTATGATATGCTAATCTTAAATGTTCTTTTTTAAGGGACTACTCAGGATTAGCTAACCACAGAATGGCATTCTGGTACACTTTGTACATCTCTGTTGATAAACAACATCTGTATGCCAGCTCAGGGTAGATGATTAGGAATGGGACCTGCTAATCACCTTTATCCTATACTCCTGGGTTAGATTGCTTCAGTGTACATTTGGCAACCATGTAACTCTAAACACCTGTTTTATGCTTCACCTGTAGACACAGACAACTCTTCATTACGCTGCAGTATAATGCAGCATGGCATTGATAGTCATTACCTTTTATTTGATATTTCTTTTCTTACTGCACCCAATTAAATAACTCCAGTGCAGTCGTAGGACTTCTAAATTAGTAGTCTACCTGAGATTTGATTCTCTTGTGCTGAAACCAACCAGGTGAGTGAAGCAAGTCTAACATTTTGACATACCAGCCAAGTGGCGGAGTGTGCAGGGAATGTTCTTTGCTGCTTTGTTTCTCTGACCAGTGTTGCTGTTTTTAACTTTAATTAATGAGGTTGCAGTCTGCTGTAAACTGCTGCATGGAATATATTACAGGGGAGTTTGTTTATAACATTATTGTTCAGGATGAGATTAGGTCTCGCAGACATAATTTAAGGATTCCTTCTCCTACCAGCTCTGACACAATTTGCAGATTACCTATTCTCCGTAGACCCTCTGCATAATGCCTTTATTATGTTTTGAGTTGTGATCTATTGCAAATAAATAAAATAAATAAATAAAATAAATAAATAAATTGCAGTATGCTTCAATCCTGTCAGTGTCTATACTAGATCAAATCTTCTTATGTCACTCTCTGAACTTCTGCCACAGCTTTTAACACAGTACAGGATATTTCTTATGATAGAACATATGCAGCTTATAGTGGTTATACTTAGTTCTCCATTGTCATATCCTCTATTTGTTCCTTATGTATTTTAACGAGTAAAGCACAGGCAGAAAAGGTTAGACAGAAGGGGGAACAATGGAATGTTCAGACACACTCTTAGGTAAGATAATCTTTGAGTTTCGTAGAACAGTTGCTGTATATACAGAGTTATTGTCGTAAGTCTTGGTGCACCTGTTGTGTGCATGGAAACGAAGGGATGCTCCCCCAAAGAAACATGCTTTTGGATCTTTTCACATTAAAGTCTAGTGCCCCCCATGCAGTTTAAAGTACTAGTGCAGGGTCATAAAGGAGAAAAAAGCCACACATATTAAGAAGCTATCGTCTTTGACTTATTTTCATTTTTCATTTCTGTTTTACCCTGATTCAAACATTTTGCAGATTTATTCAGATGTGCCTACCCAATATTTCTAGCTGTAATGTTACTAAGAGAAAGTTTATCTTAAAATCTGTAAGAGCTGTTTTTCTGGAAAGGAATTTTCCAACATACAAACCTACCTATTAAAATACTTTCCTGATGAACTAGACTAAGGTACTAGCTGCAGAAAGTGCTCAGCCTTCATGGTGGTTACTTGTGTCAAGGACAGTGGGAGGGGACCCCACTCTGCACAGCTAAATATAGTGAGGCTGTGAACCACTACCCTACTCACTTTTCCACGAGCTCCTCCATCATTTCCATTATACCTCACTAAACTCATAACCCTTCCTCTGTCCCTTCATACTCATGTTCTGTCTGCTCACTAAATTATATCTCTTCCTCCAAATCAGCAAACCATCTCTTGCATACCTACATACATACTAAATCATAGGTTCATAGGTAAGTACTAGACTGGCTGCCCTTGCAGGACATTTTAAGTTTGGCCAGTATTTCTTTTTGTTCTCAAAATAACCTACTCCATTTGGTTATATACTGGTTTTATCCATCCCATGGTCGATATGTATGCATTTCCCCTAATGAGAATACCTGGGATCATACCATAGATAATTTGATAATTTCATCCTTTTGTCCAAGTTAACTAATTTGCTTGCAAAACTTTCTCCTAATAACTAATATTGTATATTCATGGTTAGCCCAACTTCTTTATTAGTAGACATTCCACTACCTAATTCTTTAGTAATATCAAAAAAATGTACAAATAACAAAACTACTGTGATGTCTGGACATTACCTCACCAGACTGCCAACAATAATGTGATGTCCTTTTCTATCCTGGGTAAGTAACTAAGGAGCTTTAATTCTCACTATTGACTCCAATGTGAGACTGTCACTTAAACAGGAGTAAAAAGTCTTTCGGCTTTTCCCGGTTAGGGGTCGCCACAGCAGAACTCCGGTCCTCTCATGATTGCCAGTGGATTTTTACAGTGCTGAGTTTCCAGCCCGACCTGCATGTCTTTAGACATCATTCAAACACAGGGAGGACATGCAGACTCCACACAGAAGGCGCTCCAGCCGAGAATTGAATGGGAGAACCTCTTGCTGTGATGCGACAACTCTAACCGCTGCACCACAGTGGCCCTGTAACGTAAACAGGAGTAATTTTTACAATTTCCCTAAGAGCACAACAGGAACATACTCTATAACCTGGGACTGTACTTCATACTTCTGTACACCACAAAAATAACTATTTATCACACACTTCAGAGCAATTTTTCCCAATTTAAGACCTCTGATACACTCACACTTAAATAAATTAAATCTAACACATCCAAACACTTCTGGGAAAGCCTGACACATATTTTCAGCTGTGTCCCTTCCCCAAAATAAAATGGTAACCTGCTGCCACCAATCAGAGTGTCACATGCCCTTTCAAAGGGGCATCCAATTACTAAAATTAGATATTAAAACAAATGATAGCAAATGACATAAAGCAGCCAGGCTTTTGGAGTGGCCTGGGAAGTTATCAAAGCAGGTATAAGCACTCTCAAAACACTAAAGAAAACACTAATTGACCAGCCATAATGTAAGTTAATAAAATATTTAATAATGTGCAAAATAATTAAAAATATAAAACAGTCATTTCCAATAAACAGAACTCAATCACAAGGAAAATGAAATCAATATTGTAGGACAGAGAGCCAACATTTAGAAAAAGCTGACTGAGTAGTTATAATTTTCCTATCTAACTAAAGAACACTGTCCCTGATATAAACCAAATTATTACAACAGAGTAAAGGCAGGCTTACAGTTCTTTCTGGGTATCCACTGGACAGTACAACTGGCACCTACAACTGGCTGTTAACTGACAACTACTGTCAATTGACTGTCTTCAGCAAGCTCTTTTATAGACTAGCTTAACTGTCCCAACTGTTCCAGTTTTAATTTTTATTTCATATTTTGGAAATCAACCAATAGCTGTTTATGAAAATTCTTTCCTGTCGTTCAGCCACCGAAAGTAACACATAACAGCTGTCAACATTCCAATGACATCATCTGCAGATCAGATGAATCTGAGACAGTTTGCCTTTAGAATTTTTCTTTACAAACATGCTCAATTAGAAATGTAAAGGAACACTGGTCAAATATTTGAAACATTCTGTTGTTGTGTCTTTCGGCTTTTCCCGGTTAGGGGCTGCCACAGCAGAACTGGAGGTCTGCTAATGATTGGCAGTAGCTTTTTACGTGCCGAGTTGCCAGCCCTGATGCACCACCTTCAATGAAGGTACACCCATTCACACATGTCTCCACATGGAAGACGCTCTAGCTGAGAATCGAACAGGACAACGTCTTACTGTGAGGCGACAACGCTACCGCAGCACCACCACATACAGTTTATAAATGAACATGTAAAAACTTATTTACAATATCATAGCTAGTCATGCTAGCATATAATACATAGGTTAATCTGAAATGTATGTACAAAACCTCAGCCAGTCATGCTAGCACAAATGACAGTGTCTAAATTCTTCACAACTACTCTAAGCCATAACAGCAGTTACAGAATCTCAGCAAATGTTATTGATACCAGAATACCAGAACAGTGGACTACCTACTTTAGAAACTGCTACACTTAATAAAATGAGATTTCAACATAACTCTGAAACTTCTGTACTGAATGTACCCTTGGTATGCTGTAGCAAAGATACAGAAACATTTAGTGATGATTTTTTGTTTAACTGGAGAAAGTACAGAAACTTTTAATAATGATTTTTGTTTTACTTCTGCTATTAGCGAGATGCATCCACATTGATCCTGGCCTCTCCAGCAACAATACCAGTGACAATGAATTGCATATCTTTCTTTTGGATATATGAATGCAAGAAATAGCACTACTAAATTGCTGTAACAAATGGTGTTTTGGTCTGTTCATTATACAGGAAAATTAATAGCTATAACAGAAACATGGCTCAAAGATTCAGCATGGATGATGTATCTAATGATTTAGCTCTAGTCTTGGTTAAAAGACCGTGGTTTAAACATGTTATTACTGTGGCAGCTTTAATGTTAAAAAAATCTAGTTTCAGGTAATTGGGTTAATTTTTTTCAGCATTGTCACTGAAGTGCAATGGGGGGGGGGGGTCTGCTGCACTCTTCAGTCTGCCATCTTTTGAATGAGATGTTAAATGAACTCTACCTGACTTGGAGGTAGAGTAATTGGATGTAAAGGATGTCCACAGCACTTACTCAAAAGAATATATAAATAATCATAAAGAAAAACAATATTAGTGACAATCAAAAGAGGTAGTAATGCATGCTCTGATAAAGGGCCAAACTGTATACCCCTACAAATTAAGGTAATGACTAAAGAAATAAAAATAGTGTGACTACCAAAGTTATAGGCATACACTTTAATAATAGATATATAAAATAATAAAACAGATGAGCGCTTTCAAATTAAAATGCTTCTTCAGATCCAATTCAAGAAATATATCAAATTAAAGCACTTAAAAGAGTATTAACCAAGCAAAATCATCATAGGACCCTATGCTCCTTTATGACAGGTCTGAGTGGGATGTTCCCATTTAATCCTGGGATCTTATCTGCTTGTAGGGTATCAATCCAATTCATTTCAGCAATCTCTGTAATGTTAATGATATCACTGCCCTTACAGTTTCCTCCTCAATCTGTAATTCTATAAAATAAAACTTATGATTATTATTGAATGATATGTGCCTGGCAAGTATGTTCTTGGACATCACTCATATGCCTGAGAATACATTCCTTAAATAGTCTATTAGTCTTTCTGATATAAAAACTATAACGTGTCACAATTTGCTATGCACACTACATTCTTGGTTCTGCATTCTGCATATAAATGAAGTATGTAAACTTTGTTGGACACAGGACGTACAAAAGTGTGTTTCTTGGAAATATATTTATAAGCTTTACATGATTGGTATGGAAAAGTACCAATTTTCCAATATCTTTTTGTAGTGTGGGTTCTCGGGCCATAACACAGCTGTTTCTTCAGACAAGGACTGTTTCTAAAACTAAAGGAAGGTGTTTCCCCAACTACCTTTCTGAACTCTTCATCTGTTGTCAGAATTAGCCAATTCTTTTTTATGATATTACAAACATAACTCACATCACTGGAGTAAGTTAATGTCAGGTTGGTTCTCCAATTCCTAAAAGTCTTCTGCTGTAATGAGCCCAAGAAAACATCATTCGTATTGGAAAAATATGGCTTTCATTTAGTTTTCTTGAAGTTGACAACCTGTCCAGATGTAACCACAACCTCATTATCCTTATATCCCCTCTTTCAAAACTCTTCCTTGAATTGTTCAGTTGCATTCAAAAACTCATTGTTATCTCTGTGTAGGCATGAAATCCTAAGGAACTATCCTTTCAGGACATTTCTATATATGTATTCCAGATGCATACTAATTTGTACAAGTAGACTAGATTTCCAGATTTACAATGTAACCTGGTACCATAAATTCCATCGCCATTCATATATGCATACACATCTAAAAAATCCATACAACGTAATAATTTTCTCATAGTGAACTTAAGAAACAAAGATGTTCTGCCCATTGGTATGAGAAATTACTCCAGCTCTTCATTAGTTCCATCCCATAATATAAAAGAGTCATCAACAAAATGCTTATAATATTTGATGGATCAAGAAACTGTATCATTATTCAAAATATATGTGTTCTCCCATTTCATGAAAATAAGGTTAACACAGAACATTAATCGTCCATGTGTCTTGAGACGAACCACTCCAAAAACTGGCAATTCAGCAGCTTAGTCCGACAATAAATGCCAATGGAAAAGATATTTCAAAAGATCAACGAGGTCTAAAAACAAACTGGAATTTTATTTAACAAATACAAAATTATATAAAAAGTATGTCCAAGGTTAAGCGCTTTCACTTGCTTGATAGCAAGCTTCATCAGAACAATGTAAAACAGACCTCTCAACATTTAAATAAAATTTTTGGCACCAACATACAAAATACTTTATTGAATCCCCAAATGATGTGGATACTCTACAAAAGGGCCTTACATAAACAGATGCTTGGTCACAGAGCCATGGGCTCAAGCTCAATGCCAAGAAATGTATTGTTATCCCCTTTGGGAAAAAACATGTATCCATGAATTACCATATAGGTGGCAGTACACTAAACACAGAAAGTGTGATAAGAGACTTAGGGACACAGGTGGACAGTGGTCTCACCTTCGATAACCACATCGCCACAACAGTCAGGAAATCCTTCTATGTGGCACACCTCATCACGAAGGGCTTTTCATCCAGAAAGAAGGAGGTCATTGTCCCACTGTACTCATCCCTCATTAGACACATTATAGAATCAATTACGTTTTCCGTCTTCTTTATAAGCACATGTCTTATTGAGATAGGCTGGAAATCTAGATTTAAATGGATTACTATACATATTTAGAATTCTGAGGCCGTCTATGACTGCCCCCCCTGCTCTCAATATATACTTGAATAATTAAACTAGAGCATGGAGGACTTAAGATGATTATGTTCCTCGCTTGGAAATAAGTATAGAGTTTTATATTGTTGCAAGAATGACTTTCATTCAATTGGATAGTATATATTTCTTCTTTTTTCATTATGTACCATCCAATATTATAGTGGGACATGATCAATGTTCTATTGCATATGGATCTCTTTCTTATTATGCACAATACTTATATAATATGAGATTTGTGCTGCAAATAGCGTCAGTGTCATCTCGCTTTTGGCATATTATGTTATTGATTTTAATATGGACATATACTGTTTCCATGTTCCCCAAGTATATGGAATGTCATTTTAAATAATAGTTTTATTATTTTGTTATTATATAGAAATAGTACCTACAGGTACCAACGCCAGCTAGAAGAATTTATAGGTTATTATTTAATTATTATTATATAAATGCATTATTTTTGTTGATGATTTTTATGGCAAGCGCCACACTAAAAGGTGACTAAAGACATAAATAGTGTAGCTTTTATACATAACACTCATATTGGTGTTTTAATGTTGTTTGTTCCTGATGGATCTCATTAAATACGTGAGGAACAACAGTAGTGATAATTATTCTTTGTTGCTTTGTCTTGATCTTATTTTCATGTTCAGGTAGTTTTATTTAGAACAGCATATGGTGTATTATTATTATTCAGAGGATGCAGGTTCATCTACCTCTGACAGCAAATTCAGGCTGCTTTATTTAAAATAACAGTGTGCATTAGCTAGCTTATGCAGCTTCACATAATTTACATCTGACACGCCACATTATATGACTAAGAATTATTATAGAAATAGACGTCATTGGCATTATAAATTATGAAGTTTTACTACTGTGCAATTAGAACTGCTCTCAAAAATGTGAAAAATGTTCTCCATATCTGTAACCTAATGTTTAACTTGCTCACTGAGTTGGCATAGAAAATAGGTGTTCCTGCTATAGTAATTTTGTTTTAATTATTTGATTAATTGAGTAATTGATAAATTGTTTTTCTTAATTGATGTTGGCTTTGCTATATAAAGGGATTCATTTTTTGTGTAAGTTGTAACCTGATGAAGCGCATATTAATGCGTGAAAGCGCTTGTTTTGTTTTAAAATAAAATCATATCTCTTTTTATCGTGGTGGTTCCTGGCAGTATTTTCTTCAGTTTACTTTTTATCTGGTGCACGGAACCTTTGGATGATCGGCTTTTTTCTTCTGCTGCTGGTATTCCTTTTGATTTACTTAGCCGTTCCTCACACGATGGATGTGCCGAATATTGAATTGGATTATAACCCAACAGGTGTTGTACGAACCGATGGTTGGAATTCTTTATTTTATCAAAGAGATAATCCACTTTTGCGGCTAGATCCTAGCCAAGAGACTCTGGATGATATTTCAACGAACAGTGAGAACTTGAATGATTTCTTTGGACTTATGAGAACCTTGGAGAATGATATGTATCGATTGCATAGGTTTGTCTGGCAAAGAAGACATCTCCAGGCATGCCTACACTTCAAAGTCATTCCCCGAGGTATGCGTGTTCTATGCATGCCAAGTTACGGGGATAGTCATCCCGAATTGCTTCGCAGGTGGCAGCAGTTAAATATTGACTTTGGGAATCAGTATATACAGCTTCTGTTGGAGCATTTCACACCCATCGAGAAGGAACTTTTGGCTAAGGTAGAGGAACAGTATGATTATTTAACTGCTAATTTTAAGACTGAGTTCTGCATTTCTAAAATACAGTCTATGAATAGACAATTGATGCTGTATAGTAACAAATTAGAGCAAGTGAAAATTAAGAAGCTAAAGCGTGATTGTGAAGATTTTCAGTCTGGGCGTATCTTTATATGGCCCAGACCTAGTAGACAACCTGATGCTCATGCTCATACTACTCATTCTTTGACTACTATGAACACAGCTAGGGAAGGCACAGTCAATACTTCAGCAGAAATACCTAGTAACAGACTGGCTGTTCCTACACAAGTGGATGACACTAATGACCGTGAGCCCACTGTTTCCAACACGCCTAGTTTGTCTTTGCCTTGTAACCAACTTGGTTTGAATGCATCAGAAAGCTCAGGTGCCAAACCTAAAACTTTCAATAAGAATAACAGCCTATTTGTACCTATGCCTTTAAACTTCCCACTCCCTTACAAGGACAACACACGCTCACGGTCTGGGAGCAGGGGAAGGGGGAAAAGAAAACTTTCAGAAGAAACACCGGAGCGGAGAAGAAGAATGAAGAACTGAATTCTCTATTTTTTAATCTGACGAACAGATCTTTTTCAACAGAAGAACATTCTCTAATTAATAGAGGGTTATCTTTTATACCCTCCTGTCATAGCGTTTTATCTGACACTCTTATAGGCTTACGCTTGTTTGCAAGAAAGCTATCTCTTAAAATGTTTTTTAAAGATAATTCATCTGATAGCTGCACTTCATTTTATAATACAATAGCATATAAAAGGAGAAGTACATTCATACCTCCATCAATACCCACCATAGAGTGTTTTATGCGAACATGTGAGCAGGACTTTTACAGTCATTATGAATGTGGTAAACATAGTAACATCTATATAAATCTAAACCGCACACAGAAACAATCTCTAGATGCCTTGGTCATTGACAAGAATGTCATATTTAAACCAGCAGACAAGGGAGGGGGAGTTGTCGCCCTTGACAAGAGCTTTTATGACCAATTGATGAATTCGATGCTTAAGGATGATAAAGCCTATAAAATCATTGACAAATCTAAGGTTAAATCTATAATCAATTATGTACATGATACATTATACGATATGCTTATGACAAGATCAATAGATAAGATGTTATATGATTTTTTGAAAGTAGAATTACCTCTCATACCGGTCATAAAAGGCCTGCCGAAATTACACAAGGGCGAGTACCCCCCACCATTACGACCCATAGTATCGGGTGACCATTGGGTCACCGAGAATGCATCCCTATATATACAGTCCAAGCTGGGTTTAATGACCAAAGAAATTCCAACTATCCTTAAAAATTCTTATGACTTATTAGAAGACTTAAAGCAGAAACTGGTAACTGACAAACTTAATGCCAACACATTACTTGTCACAATGGACATAAAGAGTCTTTTCACTAGCATCCCCAACGACTACGGGTTGGATGCTATTAGGTTCCATCTAATTGAACAAAGAACTATAGATAGCACTGAGATCATGAACATTTGCTGTCTTTTAGATTTGGTTCTTAACAACAATGTTTTTTTGTTCAATGACATGGCATATGCGCAAACATGGGGAGTAGCCATGGGCACTCCCTGTGCGAACGCATATGCCAACTTGGTTGTCCATAGATGGGAAAAGGAGAATGTCTTTAGTGACCCTAGATTTGATAAAGTTGTCATCTACAGGCGTTTTGTAGATGACGTCATTATACTATGGAATGGTAGTGTGGAAGAACTGGAAGAATTTGTAGGCTATATGAATAGCACAACATCTTTTCTCACATTCACTTATGAATATTCCTTAGTAAGGGCCAACTTCTTAGATGTTTCTATAATAAAAGATGGCAGAGATTGCCTTGTTACCACTTTATATCGTAAGCCTTGTTGGAGAAACAGTATACTTCACTATGACAATATGCATCCGCGGCATATTTTCCGAAACATTATTAAAGGACAGGTTAGTAGAATACTAAGAATATGCTCAGATAGAAAAGATGCTCTGTGCTTGATTGAGCAACAGAAGGATTTTTTCATGGATAGAGGATATCCTATGAATTTGATTAATGAAGTAATAGATTCTGCTTTAAGTAACATCACCCCTGGTAATCTAAGAGGGAAAGTAAGATATGACCATGAGAGAAATGGTAAAATTAAATATGACATAAAATACACCAGTGATATTGAACAACTCATTAAAATTATAAAAGGGAATTGGAAAATTCTATTATCTGAGCCATATCTTCATACATTTTTAGATAACAAGCCTAGCTTTAGATTTAGCAATTGCATGAATCTAAAGAGGCTCTTATGTAAAGACAAATATGAGATGAAACAAATTGATATTCGAACTCAGATAAAAATGGGCACGTATGCATGTGGTAGGTGTTCTATATGTGTTTACATAAATAAGGATCAGGTTCTTAAGGTCCCGGGTACTAATATAAATTTCAGAGCAACTTTTTATGCAACTTGTAATACTCAAAATGTTATTTATTACGCAAAATGTGACCAATGTGACAGCTACTATGTAGGCATGACTTCTAGAAGGCTCAGAGATCGAATCTACAATCATGTCTACAATATTAGAAAGGGCAACTTAACTAGTGCATTGGCCATACATTGCAATGAGAGCCCTGGACATAGGTTTACCTTTCAGGTATTACAAGTTATTAATCAGAATAGGAGAGAGGGAGATCACACAGGCACCGTTGAAATGTTCGAGCTCAAATGGATTCTAAGGCTAAAAGCGCATGTACCCCCAGGGCTTAACACCACTATTAATATACGCCCTGCTCTATTAGGGTCGCTTTAAGACCCTATAGTATTTTAATGACCCTATAATAGATACACCACCATTTTTCCATTTGCAGTGTATCTGTACTTATAGGAACATCTCAGTGTGTAGCACAGCTGATCGTATGACTATATCTTGGTGATGTAAATATCTTGACAAATGTCTTTTGACATTGCACTATTAAGCATGCATGCTAAATTAATCTTTGTTAATTCTATATAAATGGCACTGGAGTTAAGTTAGTATCGTAGCACTAGGTCCAGTCTAAAAAATTTTTATTTACACACCCATACGCAAATGGTTTAAGGGTTACTTTGTGCTTACCTAATGTCCAATTTTTACTCAAGTATTGTGCTTTGATGTTATGACTCGCCTCAGGTTATTGACTTTATATCCTGACTGTGTTGAATTCAATGTTTTGGCTGCTTCTAATCAGCAGCTGTATGCTTTGACAAAATATAGTATGCTGTCATATTGTTTTATTGAGTATAATCGAATATTGATGGAATATTTTCTCTTATTCATACAGATTTATTAGGGACTTTCACTATACATTATCTGTACTGGCCATGAAAACACCCGTGGAAGATATCTGATTTATATCGGGAAGCTGACTACTCAGCCCCGTTATGCGTCCTATAGGGAGTTGAACTCCTTCGCTAAACCAAGCAATTATTGAAGTTCTATACTTAGTTATTATAGATGTTAGATAAGATATATTTAATTTTGTGCTAGGAATGAAATTATGTTCATGTTTAAATGAATGACAAATGGTAATATTTAATAATTATGTTTAAGGATGTATATTCTTCTACTAGTGTTACACTCATAACTAAGATCAATTACGTTTTCCGTCTTCTTTATAAGCACATGTCTTATTGAGATAGGCTGGAAATCTAGATTTAAATGGATTACTATACATATTTAGAATTCTGAGGCCGTCTATGACTGCCCCCCCTGCTCTCAATATATACTTGAATAATTAAACTAGAGCATGGAGGACTTAAGATGATTATGTTCCTCGCTTGGAAATAAGTATAGAGTTTTATATTGTTGCAAGAATGACTTTCATTCAATTGGATAGTATATATTTCTTCTTTTTTCATTATGTACCATCCAATATTATAGTGGGACATGATCAATGTTCTATTGAATATGGATCTCTTTCTTATTATGCACAATACTTATATAATATGAGATTTGTGCTGCAAATAGCGTCAGTGTCATCTCGCTTTTGGCATATTATGTTATTGATTTTAATATGGACATATACTGTTTCTATGTTCCCCAAGTATATGGAATGTCATTTTAAATAATAGTTTTATTATTTTGTTATTATATAGAAATAGTACCTACAGGTACCAACGCCAGCTAGAAGAATTTATAGGTTATTATTTAATTATTATTATATAAATGCATTATTTTTGTTGATGATTTTTATGGCAAGCGCCACACTAAAAGGTGACTAAAGACATAAATAGTGTAGCTTTTATACGCAACACTCATATTGGTGTTTTAATGTTGTTTGTTCCTGATGGATCTCATTAAATACGTGAGGAACAACAGTAGTGATAATTATTCTTTGTTGCTTTGTCTTGATCTTATTTTCATGTTCAGGTAGTTTTATTTAGAACAGCATATGGTGTATTATTATTATTCAGAGGATGCAGGTTCATCTACCTCTGACAGCAAATTCAGGCTGCTTTATTTAAAATAACAGTGTGCATTAGCTAGCTTATGCAGCTTCACATAATTTACATCTGACACGCCACATTATATGACTAAGAATTATTATAGAAATAGACGTCATTGGCATTATAAATTATGAAGTTTTACTACTGTGCAATTAGAACTGCTCTCAAAAATGTGAAAAATGTTCTCCATATCTGTAACCTAATGTTTAACTTGCTCACTGAGTTGGCATAGAAAATAGGTGTTCCTGCTATAGTAATTTTGTTTTAATTATTTGATTAATTGAGTAATTGATAAATTGTTTTTCTTAATTGATGTTGGCTTTGCTATATAAAGGGATTCATTTTTTGTGTAAGTTGTAACCTGATGAAGCGCATATTAATGCGTGAAAGCGCTTGTTTTGTTTTAAAATAAAATCATATCTCTTTTTATCATGGTGGTTCCTGGCAGTATTTTCTTCAGTGTGTGTGAGTATGTGCAGTGGTGGTTTGTGTGTTTAGTGCGACCTCAGAGTTAGAATATATTATAAGTAAGGGGGTGTGGGGGTGCAGCCCCCCTGCTTATAGGTAGGTTAGGTGTGTTTGTGTGTGTTGTTATGTTTGTTTAGTTAGGTAGGTGTATTTGTGTGCGTGTGTGTGTGTGTGATTATTTCCTAGTTTGTGTGTGTGTGTGTGTGTGTGTGTGTGAATGGTCGCGGTTGTGGTATTCGTGATTGTGGGTTTTCGTGTATGTGGGTTTTTGACTATTCAGTCTCGAAATACTGAAATTCAACATTTCAGTATTTCGAGATTGTATAGTGAATCTATATATATATATATATATATATATATATATATATATATATATTTGTGTGTGTGTATATAGATAAATATATTTATATAAAAATGCATATATAAAATGTTACAGATGTTTTCTTTCATAAAATCGAGGGATGATAGGCCTTATTCTGAAAAACTATCTCTCAGTACAACTGACTTATTCTGATGTATGTCTGTCATGATTCCAAAAGCCTTGTTCTCAAGTAATTTACTTTGGCATAAGGCCTGTCTATGAATATGGTTACAGCGAGAGCCAAATTACAAGACTTGTTCTTAGAGTAAGTGACTTACTCCAAGAGCAAGCCTTTTGGAATGTGGCCCAATGTCTTTTAACAAACCTGTACTATGTTATTAAATTTAAGCATAAGATGAGCATGTATGTTCTGCTATTACCACATAATCAGATGTGAATCCTTGAAATATTTACTGTAGTTTGCTAATTTGCTGCTATAATACTGTATCATATTATTGTTTTGCTTTCCTGTGAAATATTTACTGTCTTATGTTATGATGTATGCTCTATGCACTGTATTATTTTTGCTTATACCTAATGGCCAGGGTAGAGAAGGGTCCTCAGACCTTGCTAACCATGTTATCAAATGAATAAATAGAATAAAATCAAATAAATAAGTAATACAACAATGCAGTTTCCCTTGGTCACCCATGAAAAGAGGCACTTGTGTAGAGCAGACTTACATGGTTACCAGATAAATAAATCAGGAAAAAAAACAGGCTATAACAAGTCTTTGAAAACAATTTATCGATCTCTAAAGTTACGAGAGCAGGCAACTCTTTGTCTGATTTTCCTCTGTCTCATTTACATAATTTAAATCCTTTCCATACCTTGCCCTCTACTCTTACATTTTATTTCTATTTTGAGTACTAAATGTTATCTCTGTTTTGGATGACTAAATGTTTGAATCTTTTTGCTGTACAGTGTAGAACATAAATAGCAATGATCATACTTTCAGTTTATTCAGTGTAATATGTTATTCAATGTAGAATGTTCTTCAATGTTATGTTACCTATAGTGCTATTTTTATGAGCTTTTCTCTCCGGGCCTCTTCTGAAAATGGGTACCTCTGACCCAGTTGGAATTTCCTGGTAAACAAATGACAATAAATAAATAACAAATTCTGTTATTCTAAAGTAATTGCAGCTATCCACATGCATGATCTGTTTGTATTCGCTGCTAGTTATTTTTATTTATTTTTTCATTTATTTGTCATCTTTGATCTTTTTCTCAACGCTTCTATAAATATTATTGGTGAATTTTCATAGTATGACCTCTCTGTGTTTTTAAAGGTCATTCAACTTCCATTGAAGTTCAGTTCCAGGACTTGCAGGTAAACATTTGCAGGTAAACATTTCACAGTTACCAGTCTTTTATGCTGTGTCACTGAACCCTGCAGGGCATTTAGTTTCCTTTTATTTTATACATCACATTACTTTTTTTCCTGGTATAATAATGCCATATAGTTATGTCTCTAAATCTTTAAGTGTAACATAACCATGTTTCTGTCAGAAAATATAAATGGCTACAGAAGCTTCTATCATCTTTTGCATGAGATGACAAACATTTGCACATGAAAAGCATGAAAGAATGTTTCAGCATCAGATAAGAAGACCAAACGCTGTATGCCTTTTCTGTCATTCTGACATAACATGGTTTCAGATGACAGGCAATCCCTTTAATTCTGTTTATTAGATGTTTTTTCTCATCTGAATACTATAACTGCCTGTAACTGAAGTGATAGTTAGATACCAGCTGTATTTTCCTTGGAGGTCATCAGACAGGTTTTAGTTCCCCAAGGTATGTTCCTTTGATCTGTGTTTTATAGCAAAAGATTACATTTTTTTTGTCAGCAAAACTATCCATTGCGTTTCATTAACACATTTCTCCATCATCGATTCTACAACATAAAAAGTATAGTATCTTTCCTTTCTTTAATTAGCACCTGTTTTTGCAACTGTTTAACTAAAGTAGACAAAAGAAAAGAAAAAAAGCTCAGTATGTGAATGAAGATGAACTGGAAGAATTTTGGCATAATAATCTGAAATGCAGCACAAAGTTGAATTTCGCCTTGCTAGATATTTGTGATAGTTTCTTATTTTTTATGTTCATAATAACATTGAAATCTATTGTGTGTGTGTGTGTGTGTGTGTGTGTGTGTGTGTGTGTGTGTGTGTGTGTGTGTGTGTGTGTGTGTGTGTGTGTGTGTCTGTGTTCATATAAACAAGTAAATGATTATATAATGAATGGCTGAAATATTTCATGAGTTACATGAAAACATTGACCAAAAAATGTTGACCATTCATTATATAGGCAACACACAAGCCCAAAACACAGTACATTGAACATGCAGCTCAAATTTGTCTGAAGAGTGGTAATGTTTCGGAAAGGGCCCGTGACATGTTGGTGACAGTGGCAGGGTTAGGCTTAGGTTTAGCATGAATTACTAAGATGAAAGGGGAGCTTCCACCCTAAACCTACAGTGCACCTTACACTAAAAAAATTTCCATAACGCTACCTCTACACAAAACAGCTCAGACATTCACTATGTACATTGACAAAATCACAACCAAGCACTAGACCTATCTCTTAACAAACACACTAATCCTAACCATAACTCTAACCATAGCCCTAAAACACCCACATACACACAAAAAGTAAACCTGTCCCCTTACCCTAACACTAAAAACCAGGCACTCACCACAAACTCCTGGAAACACCACTTCCCTTTGTTGATCAACCACAACTCGGCCGAGACAAAAGTTGCCCAAATGGTGTTTCTCTGAACACAGAAAGCAGTCTGAGTCGCACAAATGTGATTCATTCAAGTTAAATATATTTAGATAGCTAAATATGGCTGTATGGCAACACACCAACAACTAAATGTATCAAAAGCAAATAATCATACACAACTTGTTGATCAGCACCTTCTCAAAAAGGAAAGAAAAAAAATGCCTTTTTTTTTGCAGTGAGATAAGTTCCTCTGCACCACTTCTCTGGTTGGCTTGAGCCCTCCACAGCCCTTGCCAGTTATATATACCAACTCTGGAATCGCACTACCATGGGGAAGGGCAGCCAGCAAGTCTGATCAGCTGATTCTTCTAGACATGCCAATGCTTTTCTTGATTCGAAGAGCTGACTGTCAACAACTTGACAATAGCATATATATATATATATATATATATATATATATTTATTCTCATATACACACACACACACACACACACATATATGTGTGTGCGTGTGTATGTATTCATATATAGAAATAGATATTATCTGTCTATATATATATATATATATATATATATATATATATATATATATATATATATACGTGTGTGTGTGTGTGTGTGTGTGAGTGTGTGTGTGTGTGTGTGTGTGTGTGTGTGTGTGTGTGTGTGTGTGTGTGTATGTATATATATGGGTCTACTACCGGAGATCAAAATTACACTATTTTGAAATCTGGTAGTAGTTGCCCACTAACGCGAAAGTGGACTTCACCGAAAATGCACTTTCACGAACACCACTTGAGCAAATGGTTACGGACCTTATGGTTAGGGCTTGGGTTAAGCATAGTGGATAGCTAGTAGGGCTATCCACTATCCTTAACCCAAGCCCTAACCCTAAGGTCCATGATTACCGCACCACAATGGAAGAAGTTGTATGCCCTCCACAGTGCAGTAGTCACGGACCTATGTCCTCCACTGTTGTGTGGTAGTCATGGACCTTAGGGTTAGGGTTAGGGTTTGGGTTAAGGATAGTGGATACCTAGCAGGGCTATCCACTATCCTTAACCCAAGCCCTAACCCTAAGGTCCATGACTACCGCACCACAATGGAAGACATTGCCCGTTCGTTCTAGTGGTGTTTGCGAAAGTCCACTTTCGGTGAAGTGCACTTTCAAGTTAGTGGGCATCTACTACCGGATTTCAAAAGTGTAATTTCAATCTCCAGTAGTAGACCTAAATATATATATATATATATATTTATATATATATATATATCTATATCTATATATATATATATATATATATATATGTACATACATATATACAGGTCCCCTTCCCTTACCCAAAAACCCAGATAGCCGACATTCACTTCACTGAGATGAATACACTGATAAGGCAGAAACCAACATCCGGAACACTGACATTGTGACCCGAGGTAAGTAACCGCTTGGCTATCCTGGTGAACTTTGCCCCTTACCCCTGCAGTAGTGCGATCTTGTAGTTGATATATTTAGTTAGGAGGGTGTGGGGGACAAATACTCTCATCTGGCTAATGGTCTTGACTTCAGTTTAGGATTAATGGGTATTTGTCTTTGTATCTGACTTTATATATGTTTGTTTTCTTTTAGCTCTAGTAGTGCTTTTACTTGCTTATAGGAAGTTTTGTATATATATTTTTTATGTTACATTTACATGTATGTGTTTTTATATGCTGTTTGAATGACATACATTTTAGCTGTATTGCTTTAAATTTTGCGATCATGTGATTTAACACTGTTTCACTTTTTATAAAAAAGCTACCTCTGGTTTAATGTGTTTGTTATATGATGAAGCAGCAGTAGCTGCGAAAGCGATTATGACCTGCAATAAACTAAGTTTTTAACCTGGAGAGTCGTGCCATCAGTGTTCTTGGATTATTTGCTTTTATTTTTGTTGGACTTTACTGCTCTGGGAAGTTGGTGGTAGTTTTTCTTTGGCTTTTTAATAGTGTATTAAAATCTCTCAACTGGTCCATATTAAAAACCTTACCTCTAGATAATGCTGTCAGCTATTTCAACAAACTATTCGTAGACACCGTCAACACCCTTGCCCCTCTCAGAACAAAAAGAACAAAGACTAAACATGCACCCTGGCTAACCAAATCCACTAAATGAATACTACAAATCAGAGACAGAACATGGACATATTGGTAAAAGAGTAAAAATGATAAAACTCTTCAAAACTGCAAACAACTATGAAATAAAGCAAAAAGATTAGTTAATGCCAATAAAAATGATTATTTTTACAACAAATAGCAAACCACAAAAACAACCCAAAGAATTTCTGGAAAACCATCACATTGTACTTACTTCTTTGTCCACACAAAACCCATCTCCAACCACAGATAAGATAGCAACTGAATTGGCTGATATGTTTAATACCCACTTTATCATTAGCATAGCTAAATTAGTTACAAACACTAACTCTACCACAATTCTAACTTCACAGATAATCTCATCCCCCCTTCAAAAAAACAATAAAGACAACACAACCTCTTCTCTGAACTATCAAAATATATCAGCACCAAATACACAAATCCTTCCTCTCTTTCTACAACCTGTATCTACTAAACTAGTGTATAAACTTCTTCTCAGACTAAACTCTGTTCCTCTTTCTCTAACATTCTCTCAGCAGAAGGCATAAAACTTGCTGCTGAATGAATTATAGGTTCATAGGTTCATACTAGGCTATCTGCCCTAGGGCATTTATAAGCCTAGCCAGAGTGTGTGTGGCTTTCACCACCCCTTATGATGAGAATACTATACCCATTAGTTTGCTGTGCCTCTGTCCAGCAGTGATACAGAGATGATTCCCGGGGTAAACCTACGATCTCCCATCCACTCGTCAAGATTTCTCTTGAACAGAGTCAGTGAGGGGCTCTGCCTCACATGGACTGGGATTCTGTTCCATAGTGTAGGGAGTCTCTGGGTGATGAATCTGTCCCTCCAGCACGTCCTATTTATATCCGTGTTGAGGTTTAAGTCTCTTGCTCTCGTGGCTCTGGTGGATTTGGATTTTTTGAGGTGGAGCATGTCCATTAATTCCAGGTTGGACATGGCCTTGTATGTCAGGCACAGATCACCTCTGAGCAGACGGTATGCGACTCAATAGAGCTGGAGTTTCTTCAGTCGGGCATCGTATGACATATGTTTGAGCCCCTTTATCCTTTTGGTGAGGAACTTTTAGGGTCTTTCCAACTGCTGCAGGTGTCGGGTAAGGTACATTCCGAATGGGGCGTTGTACTCAATCATTGGTCTGATAAGTGAAGAGTACAGGGGTACAATGACCTCTCCTGATCTGGATGTGAATCCCTTCATGATCAGGTGGGCAATGTAGAAGGTCTTCCTAACCACTTTGGCTATGTGTCAAAAGAGAGGTTACTGTCAACTTGGGTCCCCAGGTCCCTGATAACTTCTTCCGTGTTTAATGGATTACCACCTATGTGGTAATTAGGGATTACCTTGTTTTTCACAAAGGGTATGACTATACATTTTTTGGCATTTAGCTTAAGGCCATGGCTCTGGCACCAGTTATCCATTTCTATGAGACCTTTCTGGAGGATGTCTGTGTCTGATGGAGTGTCAATTATGGTGCCCAGTTTGCAGTCATCTGCAAATTTTGTCAGCTACAATCCCCCCATGTTTGCCTGCACTTCAGAAAAATAAATGCCGAACATGAGGGGGCCCAGGACTGAGCCCTGTGGGACACCGCTCGTGACCGGCTTAGAGTCTGACATGGCACCAGCAACTCTAACCCTGTGTGCTCTGTCCTTGAGCCAGTTTGCAACCCATCTTGTGACATATGGGTTTACATCTAAGCTGGTGAGCTTTTCTATGATGCCCGAGTGGGGTATTGTGTCGAATGCTTTTGCTAGGTCAAGGTAGGCTGTGTGAACTGCCTTACCCTCATCAATGGCCTTAGTGACTGTTTCGAAAAAGTCAACCAAGTTCAGGAGGCAGGATCTGCCCTTGACAAAGCCAAATTGGGTAGGATCCAGTGTCTGTAGGTCCCCAATGTCTTTATTTATGAGTTCCATTATGATCCTCTCCATAGCTTTGCAGACAAGGCTCGTCAAGCTTATGGGGTAATTTCCAGGGTCCGTAGAAGCACCGCCTTTGTGGAGTGGGACCACAGTTGCCGTCGCCATTCTTTGGGCACGATCCTGTAGTAAGGCTAAGATTAAACAGCAGCCTTATGTGTGGGTTTAGTTCCTCATTGAGTTCGTGTAGCACACAGCCGGGGACACCGTCCGGTCCCATTGATGCTGTGTTTTTTGCTTTAGAGAGAGCAGCTCTCACCTGGGCATCTGAGATGTTTGGGAGGCTAGACTCTGGTGGGATAGATATTTCTCCTTTGGGGAGGGAGGGAGAAATTTGCACTGAACCTGTCTGCCAGTATGTTGGCAATGTCTGTGGGTTCAGTGATTTTTTATCATTTTGGACTAATTCTGAGCATATCTGGGAGTTTCCACCCAGGTTTCTAACATAGCTAAAGAAGGCTTTATGATTGTCTTTTGTGTCATTAGCGATTTTTCTCTCAAAGTTGGCCTTGGATGATTTTATGAGTGATCGTAGTTTTTGCTAGTATTGATCAGAGATGCCTTCCCATTTAGGGATTTTGCTCTGTCATGTAGTAGCTTTCTCCTCTTGTTGTAGAGTTTGTTTATGGCTGGAGTCCACCAGACCGGTGCCTGCCTTTGGTGGAAAAGGTCTTGATTTTATTAGGGATTGCTTGATCCATACATTCCTGGAGGTGCTCGTAGAAGGCATTTGTAAGGGTTTCAGCAGCATGGGTTGTGGTTTCCACTGGCTCGGGGCCTTGAAGGATACCACTCCAGTCTTAAGAAGTGTGAAGTTTGCTTTTGAGAAGTTCTTCACTGTGGTCTTTTGCTGGGGATGGGGCGGGATGTGGATCTCCAGTGAGATTAATTTATGGTCTGATCTCACCAATGAGGGATATACTTCCGGTGTGGAGCATTTTGTCCCCATGTTTGTGATGATCAGGTCTAGTATATTTTCTCCTCTTGTGGGAATGGTGACTAGTTGTTTCATAGCATTTGAGTTTATGAACTCAAGGAACCTTTGGGCTAGGGTGTTGGGGCTTAAGTAATGTTCCCAGTCTATGTTTGGGTAGTTGAAGTCACCCAATATGATGGTGTTTGGAGAGACATTTATACTCTCCAGTCTCTTCAGGAAGGCTGTGTGGGTTTCCTGAGTTTGAGAAGGTGGTCTGTAGCATGTTACAAACTGTAGGGCAGTTTTACCTATGGTTAATTGCACCTGGATGGTCTCCGATGCTTCATGCGTTGCCACTAACCTGGAGGTGTGGGTATCCTTTATGAATATGGATACTCCCCTCCTTTTGTAGTTCGTCCGGATTTTGGGGCCGGAACACATGATATGAGGTATAACCTGATAGTGCTGGGGTGCTCTCAGGAGCCTTGAACCAGGTTTCAGTCACAGCACAAACATCAATGTTCTCCATACTGAGGAGGGCTTCGAGGGTGCATCTTGAGGTTTAGACTTCTGGCATTGAGCAGTATTACCCTTAGTTTTTCTCCATTTTTGTTTTCTAGGGCGGTAGGTTTATCATTTGAGCCTTGCCTAAAAAGGCACTATGGGGTGGCAAGAGCCTTTGCCAATATCCGAAGCCCAGGGTGACAGGTGCAAGCCGTCCCTTGTGAAGCAGCGTGGCTTGTCAAGCATGTCATCCCAGGCAGACAGACATTGATCCCCTTAGAATGACACCAGTAATTAAGCCAATTATTAAAGCTGATCATTTTGTCTCTGTATTGTGGCATCATTCTTGGTGAGGGTAGGATACTGCTCAGGGTCAGGGTCATACCGGCCTGGGATACATAATCTGAGAGCTCCTCTATGTCTCTTTTCATGTAGTCCAGGGAGGTACGTCTCAGGTCGTTCACACCGGCATGGACAATGACTGAGTCATACTTGTACTTGCTGTGGAGTGACCTGAGTGCTTGTGTTATGTGGCGGATTCCAGCACCTGACAGGCAGCTAACTGTGATCTTTTCCTTGTTCAGTCTGGTGAGTGGGACGTCAGTGTGTCTGACTATGGAGTCACCTATAACAAGTGTGTCTGGCATTGTGTTTGGCCTTAAGGGCTGCGACTGTTTAGCACACTGACTTTGAGAACTATGTGTTGCATGTCTTATGTCTTGAGGTGGCAGTTGCTTGGGTGTCTGCTTTGGAGGCCTCTGTAGTTTTGGTAGATTTTTGATCAGTGCCTCCGAGTATGTCTTTGTGTGTTTATGTGTTTGTTTTGCAGTTGTGATAGTTCTATGTGAAACTGGGTTTGCGGTGTGCATGATTTCCTTCTCCTCCTGTCTGGTCTTGCCAGTCCTGAGTTGAGAGAGTTGAGAGAGAGATTGCATATCCAGTCAGCGTTCTTATTTACTGCTCTAACAAGGAATCCCTAGTCCCTAACTGTTGAAGAAAGCTATCACAATCCCTCTTCACAAAGGAGGTAAATCCAGTGAACTAACAGATTACAGGCCTTTCTCTATCCTACCTGCTCTATCCAAACTGCTTGAAAAGTGTATACATATACAGTTACTAAACCACTTCATCCATGATAATCTTTTTACACCCATGCAACATGGTTTTAGGCCAGCAACAGTACCCAAACCGCTTTCATCTCCTTCACTGATACAGAAAAAACAAAGCCAGGGACTCCAGACAGTTAAGCTTCGTAATACTACTAGATCTGACATGGCATCACATGACAAACTTCTTCAGCAACTCTCTTTGCTAGGCTGTTCACTACCCTCCCAACAATGGTTTAACAGTTACTAACCACATGCAACAATGTGTAAAATGGCAAGGTTGTCTATCACAATGCCAAACTAAAAAACTGGAGTCCCACAAGGGTCCATTCTTCAATATCTACATTAACAATCTACACACCACCTTCTCTCAAAACACATTAATCCAATATGCTGATGACTCCACCATCATTTCCTGAGCTAACAATATGCCAGACCTTTTGGAAATAACACAGAATGCCTTTATCTCAGTTGAATTAATGCTAAATGATGCACAATTACTGCAGAACCCCAACAAGACTAAACTTTTACTTTTAACTCTTAAATCATTCTCTTCTGAATTTAAAATATAATCCCAAAACAATACAGAAATTGAAGTAGTAACAAATTCTAAGGTATTAGATGTCACCATAAACATGCATTTGATCTACACAGTCATAATCCCCAAAAAATCATTTCAAACTTGAATCATTCTACAGGCACAAAATGTTCATGAATTTTAATACCAAACGAACACTAGCCAACAAACTAGCGAAAACCACTGCTAATTCAAAAGCCAAGAACTTGACTCAGGCCAGTCCAAACGTAAAAAACATGAAAAACAACAAATTTTATTAAGCCACTATAAAAGCTTTTCATTAGTACCTTGCACTAACTTCTTCAGACAAGCAAAACATTCACACCATTACAGGTTCATCATACCACTCCCACCACTGCAGTTCTCTCACAGAGCTAAACTGGCTTGAGTTCACTCACCATCTTGACTTTCTACAACTAAGTAAAAACAAACCAGATATCTATCCTGCCTTAAACTCTGTTTTACATACCTACACTCCTACCAGAACTCTCCTTTCTACAGACAAACAACTAATTATTGTACACAAACCTAATAAAAAGCTAGCCAGTGTCTCTACTCCTATCCTATAGCAAAGCTATGGAACACTACCAAACAATATTGCCAGTATAGACAATTCCAAGAAATTCAAGCTTACACTTAAAAACTACCCTCTCAACTCACAGATCTGCCTGTACTCTAAAATCAACATATAACCCCCCCTCCCCCCTCGCCCTCCTAATTTCTTCTCCTCCTAAGTTCTTCTTATCCATCTCGCTCTCCTAAATGTTATTTTTCCTCACCCACCTATCTTCCATTTCTCTCTCCCAAGTCACATTCATCTTTTCTTGTAAATTCTCTCCATCCCTCTTTATCGACTACTAACTTTTCACTCTCACCCCACAATAAATCTTTTTTCTACATCTATCCCCTCCTCATTTCTAACATAACACATCTCTCAGACTTACTAACAACTCATCCCTACTTTTATATCTAACCTGCTATTACATAAAATATCTTATGTACTGTTTTAATTCTTAAAATATACTTCTATTACACTGATCTCAAGTACTATTGTAATTATTTTTGTCTTTACCACTATAGTATACTAAAATAATGAGTAAACAGGTGACAGAATAGCTAATCAGGAAAATTCAAAACTCTAGCAAGGCTAGACTTTCCACTGTTTGATTGCTTTAGTGGCAACATGGGATATATGCATATGACGCGTTAAGGACATCAGGTGTTTCAGCTTTATGGCAATTGTGAATGTCCATGACTTTTTTCTTTTTACGTCTATTTCTGAACAAATCCATGCCACTATAGTATCTTGAGTATTAATCCACTGAAATAACATTGCATTTCTATGTATGTTTTTACTATGTTTATCTATTGTTTTAAACTTTTCTGTGCAACATCATTGGAGCTTTTCTCCCCAGGCCTCCACTGAAAATGGGTTCCTGACCCAATCTGACTTTCCTGATTACTAAATGTCAGTCAATAAATAGATAATAAATAATTTATTTCTCCCACTAGGAAATTACTGACAGCTTGTCTTTCCAATCAGGCACTGCTCCCCATGTTTTTATTTTATTTTTTGTCCCAATGTGATCTTTTAGTAAATCCTTACAAGTAAAATGTACTGTGTCATATTCAGTATCCAGCTTGACACCTTGTTCTTTATTTTTTGTCAAGAGCTTGTCTACTGAGACCAGTAGCTGGTTCTGAATGTAAAGCTAATTTCAGCAATGGATGCTAAAAAAGTATTTCTTGAGCAGCAAATGTTTTTTTCAGCATAGCTTGCCAGTGTTGGTTTTGTCTACTTTTCCCCTGTTGTTATTGTGTAGTTCTGCTGTGCCTTTACTCTCTTTCTAATACATTGATTCATGTTATTTCCACTTGCTTTTAACCCTCCAGGTTGGACCATCAGCCCTGGACTTAACTGGTGACAACAGGTGCCACAGGAGGGCAGTGAGTCAAGGTTTCACCCTGCAGTTCACAGAGGAAGGTTTGGGAACTCAGATCCCAATGTTGCCCCTACACATCCTATGTTCCCCCTACACATGCATTCTGCATGGTTAGGATAAGGCATGCAATGGAATTTTTGCAAGGGAATTCACTTCCTATGTGAACAACATCCTCAAGAGTCTTGTCCATTTCCTAGAGAAATGCAACACCAAGTTCCCTGAACTCCACCAGGGAATTCAGTGTTGAGAAACATGACGAGCATGAAGCCCCTTTCCTCCCTACATCCCTGAGGAAAGGGTGACAGGGACACACCTCACAACATTTCTTCACCCCAAGATGGTTCCAGATGTCACTCGGGCCATCAATCAAACTCAGGTTTCCCATGTCAGAGTCTGGGCTTTGACCTGCTATGTCATTAGAGTAGATGTCTTGAGTAACTAGTCTACCTTAATGGCCAATATTGTCAAGCCAGGGCTGGGGTTTGAAACTCCTTGTTACAGAATTCTGAACCAAGCACAAATGCTTTTCAGTAATCATAATTTAATCTGTTCTGGAGTAGCATATAACTTTCCTTCTTGTGGTACACAAATGTAATTTGTGAAGCAGGTTTGAGATGGCAGTCGGGATAAAGAGGCCTATTTGGCTGCTAAAAATGGAAAAGAGAAGGATATAAGTCTGACATATGATGAAAATGTCAGTACAGATGGGAGAGCATGGCTAACGTGTAGAAAGGACCGGAAAGATGTACCCTGTATGGGAAAGGCACAGAAGTACTCAACAGGAGGAAGTGGAATGGAAGAGGCAGGGGAAGAATAACAGGATGAGGACATGGATAACGGAAATAAGATGAGAAGAACATGGGAGTGGAAACAATAGACAGGGCTTCTAAGGATGGTGAAAGAGGGATGGAAAAGGGAATCATGTGCAGTGCAGGGAAAAAGGCAGCAGGTACTATGGAGAAGGAATGAAGTGAGAAAAAAGCATTAAAAAAGAAGGTCATTTATGCTACACAGGAATGTGAAACTAATGTGCAAGGCTAAAGCTAGGGCAATCCATTGGTGAAATGCTGGTCTGTGGAGGTGGAAGGACCAGTAGAAGAAGATAAATAAGATGACAGCTTTCAGATATGCATCAGAAGGACAGGAGAGCCTTGATCAGGTGCTGAGGATATTAGAGCACTCACAGAAGACTGGGAAAAAGCAGTCACATTCGAAGTCACCATCTCCCTCAACCCCCCTCTAGCTGGGATCAAACATAAAAACTTCTCCAAAGCTGATTACAGACTCCTGAGGGATGGTATAAACAGCTTCACAGCCCCACCCCTCTCTGTAGGAACTGGCACCAATATCCAAACCTATACCAAAGCACTATACAAGCATTTATATAGATGCGTGGAATCAGGAATACCCGACAGGACTAAGTCATCTTCTGCAAGGAAGAGTAAACCTGTCTGGTGGACATCTGCAATAAATAAACTCTATAACAAAAGGAAAAAAATTGCTGTCCAAGACCAAAAAGGAACAGGTGCCCAATTGGAAGCAATGTATCCTTAGCCCGAACAAACAAATAAGAGCACTCGTGAAATCCTCCAAAGCAAACTTCAAGTCCAAATTGGCCACATCTACTGGAGACAATCATAAGGCCTTCTTCACACGTCCGCAACCTCAAAGGAAGCATCCAGATCTGTTCAGAATTGGTGATCATGGGCACCACATATACAAATGCTGTAGATATAGCAACCTTGCTGGTTGACAGATTCAGTGAAACTTTTACCCCTCTGTCCCCTCCATAATTAAATCAGGACATCCCCAGTACCTCCCCCTTTCCCCTTATATCTAGGGAACAGGTCATCACTGCTTTCTCAAAGGCAAAAAATACAGCCTCCATGGGACCCGATAACATCATCTTACGTAAACTCAGGCATGAACTTGCAGCACCATTAGGCACACTGTTCAACCAAAGCCTGAGTACTGGCTTTATCCCAGAGGAGTGGAGGACAGCCACTGCCATCCCTTTACACAAAGGTGGAACATCCACCGATTTGTGAAATTATAGACCCATCAGCCTAACTAGCCTGATCTGCAAGGCCATGGAACAGATTATCATGGACCTCATTAACAATGACATTGGCAACCTCCAATCATTTGATCCTGCACAGTTTGGCTTTGTCAAGGGGAGGTCATGTCTGCTAAGTTTGGTCGACTTCTTTGAGACAGTAACCAAAGCCATGGATGAGGGGAAGATGGTGCACACCACCTATCTTGACCTGGCCAAAGTCTTTGACACTATTCCCCACTCGGGAATAATAGATAAACCCTCTCAACTAGGCATCAATCCATATGTTACCAGATGGGTAGCAAACTGGCTCACTGATAGAACCCACGTTGTCAAGATAGGAGAAGCCACCTCAAGCAGTAGACCAGTAACAAGCAGCATACTCCAGGGTTTGGTCTTGCGGCCTCTGTTATTTGGGATATAATTTTCTAAGGTGCAGACCAAAACCTGTGGGCTATGGATAACCAAGTTTGCAGATGACTACAAGTTGGGTGCTGTCATCAATTCCTCTAGTGATGTGGACATCCTCCAAGAGGGTCTCACTCAGACATATGACTGATGCCAGAAAAATAGCCTCAAGCTGAATGCTAAAAAAATGCATCATCATCCCCTTTGGGGAGAGTGATGTTCCCACAAATTATCACATTAATTATAGCTTCCTAAGCACTCAATCAGTTGTGAGGGATTTGGGCACCCAGGTTGATAGGAGCCTGACTTTTGACCACTATGTTGCTTCTGTGGTACGGAAAGCCTTCAACATGGTCCACCTCATAAGTAAGGGTAAGGGTATCTCATCCAAGGACAAGCAGGTCCTAACTTCCACAGAGGTTCCTCACCAGGAGAATCCAGAGCCTCAAACATCTACCATACACAGATAGGCTAAACACCCTATCCCTCTACTCAGTTTTATACAGACTCCTCAGAGATGACCTCTATCTGGCATACAAGGTGATCATGGACCCCACCTTTATGGGATTGCTGCATATACACAAGCCAATCTCCACTTGAGTAGCACACGTGTGGCCTCAACCTGGTCTGTGACATCAACAAGACTTGTTGGTGGGACAGATTGGTCTCCCAGAGACTCCCCAATCTATGGAATAGACTCCCTCTTCACATCAAGCAGAGTACTTCTTTACCTCTTTTAAATGCAACCTGGATAAGTGGATGGGAAACAGAAAATATACCCCTGGAATTCCACCCATGTCCCTGCTGGACAGGGGTCTTTGGTGCTGGATGTATAAGAGAATTTAAGTACCTTTATCTGAAATTTTTTAAAAAAAATACAGTATTTAATTTGAGTGTTGAAGGAATTTTTAACTGAAGTTATTCTGCTCTTCAGTAACTTGAACTGAAGCTAGTGTTGGCTGAATTTTGTTATTTGCTAGTAATTACAGGTGTAGGGGTAGCCACATTCTTTGATTTCCTGTCCTTGCATATTTAAACTGGTGCATGTGAAATAATTCCTGCTTTAAAACTTCAGCTTGGCCAGCTAAGAACTTGGTTATATTCAACTGGACGTATAAGAGAATTTAAGTACCTTTATCTGAACTTTTTTAAAAAATACAGTATTTAATTTGAGTGTTGAAGGAATTTTAACTGAAGTTATTCTGCTCTTCAGTAACTTGAACTGAAGCTAGTGTTGGCTGAATTTTGTTATTTGCTAGTAATTACAGGTGTGGGGGTAGCCACATTCTTTGATTTCCTGTCCTTGCATATTTAAACTGGTGCATGTGAAATAATTCCTGCTTTAAAACTTCAGCTTGGCCAGCTAAGAACTTGGTTATATTCAACTGGACGTATAAGAGAATTTAAGTACCTTTATCTGAACTTTTTTTTAAAAAATACAGTATTTAATTTGAGTGTTGAAGGAATTTTTAACTGAAGTTATTCTGCTCTTCAGTAACTTGAACTGAAGCTAGTGTTGGCTGAATTTTGTTATTTGCTAGTAATTACAGGTGTGGGGTAGCCACATTCTTTGATTTCCTGTCCTTGCATATTTAAACTGGTGCATGTGAAATAATTCCTGCTTTAAAACTTCAGCTTGGCCAGCTAAGAACTTGGTTATATTCAACTGGATGAATAAGAGAATTTAAGTACCTTTATCTGCACTTTTTTTTAAAAATACAGTATTTAATTTGAGTGTTGAAGGAATTTTTAACTGAAGTTATTCTGCTCTTCAGTAACTTGAACTGAAGCTAGTGTTGGCTGAATTTTGTTATTTGCTAGTAATTACAGGTGTGGGGGTAGCCACATTCTTTGATTTCCTGTCCTTGCATATTTAAACTGGTGCATGTGAAATAATTCCTGCTTTAAAACTTCAGCTTGGCCAGCTAAGAACTTGGTTATATTCAACTGGACGTATAAGAGAATTTAAGTACCTTTATCTGAACTTTTTTTAAAAAATACAGTATTTAATTTGAGTGTTGAAGGAATTTTTAACTGAAGTTATTCTGCTCTTCAGTAACTTGAACTGAAGCTAGTGTTGGCTGAATTTTGTTATTTGCTAGTAATTACAGGTGTGGGGGTAGCCACATTCTTTGATTTCCTGTCCTTGCATATTTAAACTGGTGCATGTGAAATAATTCCTGCTTTAAAACTTCAGCTTGGCCAGCTAAGAACTTGGTTATATTCAACTGGACATATAAGAGAATTTAAGTACCTTTATCTGAACTTTTTTTTAAAAATACAGTATTTAATTTGAGTGTTGAAGGAATTTTTAACTGAAGTTATTCTGCTCTTCAGTAACTTGAACTGAAGCTAGTGTTGGCTGAATTTTGTTATTTGCTAGTAATTACAGGTGTGGGGGTAGCCACATTCTTTGATTTCCTGTCCTTGCATATTTAAACTGGTGCATGTGAAATAATTCCTGCTTTAAAACTTCAGCTTGGCCAGCTAAGAACTTGGTTATATTCAACTGGACGTATAAGAGAATTTAAGTACCTTTATCTGAACTTTTTTTAAAAATACAGTATTTAATTTGAGTGTTGAAGGAATTTTTAACTGAAGTTATTCTGCTCTTCAGTAACTTGAACTGAAGCTAGTGTTGGCTGAATTTTGTTATTTGCTAGTAATTACAGGTGTGGGGTAGCCACATTCTTTGATTTCCTGTCCTTGCATATTTAAACTGGTGCATGTGAAATAATTCCTGCTTTAAAACTTCAGCTTGGCCAGCTAAGAACTTGGTTATATTCAACTGGACGTATAAGAGAATTTAAGTACCTTTATCTGAACTTTTTTTAAAAAATACAGTATTTAATTTGAGTGTTGAAGGAATTTTTAACTGAAGTTATTCTGCTCTTCAGTAACTTGAACTGAAGCTAGTGTTGGCTGAATTTTGTTATTTGCTAGTAATTACAGGTGTGGGGGTAGCCACATTCTTTGATTTCCTGTCCTTGCATATTTAAACTGGTGCATGTGAAATAATTCCTGCTTTAAAACTTCAGCTTGGCCAGCTAAGAACTTGGTTATATTCAACTGGACGTATAAGAGAATTTAAGTACCTTTATCTGAACTTTTTTTAAAAAAAATACAGTATTTAATTTGAGTGTTGAAGGAATTTTTAACTGAAGTTATTCTGCTCTTCAGTAACTTGAACTGAAGCTAGTGTTGGCTGAATTTTGTTATTTGCTAGTAATTACAGGTGTGGGGTAGCCACATTCTTTGATTTCCTGTCCTTGCATATTTAAACTGGTGCATGTGAAATAATTCCTGCTTTAAAACTTCAGCTTGGCCAGCTAAGAACTTGGTTATATTCAACTGGACGTATAAGAGAATTTAAGTACCTTTATCTGAACTTTTTTTTTTAAAAAATACAGTATTTAATTTGAGTGTTGAAGGAATTTTTAACTGAAGTTATTCTGCTCTTCAGTAACTTGAACTGAAGCTAGTGTTGGCTGAATTTTGTTATTTGCTAGTAATTACAGGTGTGGGGTAGCCACATTCTTTGATTTCCTGTCCTTGCATATTTAAACTGGTGCATGTGAAATAATTCCTGCTTTAAAACTTCAGCTTGGCCAGCTAAGAACTTGGTTATATTCAACTGGACGTATAAGAGAATTTAAGTACCTTTATCTGAACTTTTTTTTAAAAATACAGTATTTAATTTGAGTGTTGAAGGAATTTTTAACTGAAGTTATTCTGCTCTTCAGTAACTTGAACTGAAGCTAGTGTTGGCTGAATTTTGTTATTTGCTAGTAATTACAGGTGTGGGGTAGCCACATTCTTTGATTTCCTGTCCTTGCATATTTAAACTGGTGCATGTGAAATAATTCCTGCTTTAAAACTCCTACTGTGTACAAAGAGAGCATCTGGGAAATAGAAAAAAAAATTAAGCTTATTTCCTGCCTTTCTTGTTAAGTGGTACAGACTATTTGTAGGCTTCTGAGACCCCAAGCCCTTCTGTGTTTGAGGGAAGCCTTCTAGCTTGTTTTTTTTTCTTATAACTAGCCAGTTTTCTAGTTTCAGCACTCAAATCTGTTTCTTTGATCTCAGCACTTGTTCAGAAAAAAAAAAAAAAAAATTTCATCTGCTTTTACTGTACTTTTTTTACCTACTTCTTTTTACTTTTGCATCATCTTAAAATACTCAATTGTATTTATTACTGCTTGGTGTAACTCATTCTAAGCCTTTTGGTTTAAACACTTGGGCTTCGGACCAGTTAGTTGTTTTGCACTGAGAGGGTTTGTGGTCTGCACTGTTGTGGCAGAACAGGTAGCTTACATCCTTCTAGGTTGAGAACTGCTGATTGAGGGCTCAGTGTCTGTTATTCTAAAAGTGTATTAATTCTGGTTTAAGCACTTGGGCTTTCAAGCCAGTTATTTTACATTAAGAGGGTTCGTGGTCTGCACTCCTGTGGGAGGAGAGGCTGGACTCTGCCCTTCTGAGCTGGGAATTTCTGGTTAAAGGCTTATAGTGCATGCATATCTGAACTGTTTCTTACTGAAGTTGGTGCGCCTTGTTTGCTGTGGCATAAACTGGATTCGGGCCTGCTGGATCTAGCTTTGTTTGTGTAACTTGAGCACTAATCCAGACATTCTCTAAAGTATTCAATGGTATTTATTACTGCTTGGTTGTAACTTGATTAAAGTGTAGCTATCATTCAAGTCTTTTGGATTAAGCACTTGGGCTTCAGACCAGTTGTTTTACATTAGAAAGGTTTGTGGCAAGCACTGTGGTGGCAGGACAGGTAGCTTTCATCCTTCTAAGTTGGGAACTGCTGATTGAGAGCCCAGTGTCCAAGTGTATTAGTTCTGGTTTAGGCACTTGGGCTTCAGGCCAGTTATTTTACATTAAGAAGGTTCGTGGTCTGCACTCTTGTGGGAGAAGAGGCTGGACTCTGCCCTTCTGAGCTGAGAATTTCTGGTTAAAGGTTTATAGTGCCTGAATATTTGAACTGTATCTTACTGAAATTGGTTCACCTTGTTTGCTCTAGCATAGACTAGATCCAGGCCTGCTGAATCTAGCTTTGTTTATATGCTTGTTGTTTGTTTGCTTGTTATTTCCTGGAAGCTAATTCCACCTAATACGCAACTTCTCAGCTTCTGTGGATCACTAGTGATATCTGCATTGCTTACTGTACTTATTTCCTTGTTTCACTTGAAAGAAAGTTACTGTTTGTCGTTTTTGCATTTAGTTACTTGTAACACATTGCACTCAAGTTACCTGGCACTTGCTCACTAAAGCAATTATATAAGTCAGCACTAAAAATTAAAAGCACTACACCCTCACTCCCCACTGGCCCTTGTTTTCAATTAAGGAATTCCCAATATTATTCTAGCATGTCCAAAGGTCAGTTGTCAATCTTCTCTCCGGTCCAGCTGGTGAATCTGGGAATCTTGAGGGAATGTTATAACTGCCTCATGTACACAGACAGCCCTCTCCTCCTCCAACATAACACAAATACTTGCGAGAGATGCAGCTATTTAGCCAAACTGGAGGCTGAGCTCTCTCAACTCAGGACTGGCAAGACCAGACAGGAGGAGAAGGCAACTACACACACCACAAAACCAGCCTCACATAATGCTACCACTCCACTGAATCAAACACATAAACACACAAAGACATACTCGGAGGCTCTGAGTAAAAATTTACCTAAACAGCAGAGGCCTCCAAAGCAGACACCCAAACAACTGCTACCTCAAGACACCCCACAAGCAACACATAAACCACAAAAGCAGTGTGCAAAGCAGTCACAGCCCTTAAGGCCAAATACAACACCAAACATACTTGTCATAGGTGACTCCATAGTCAGACACACTGCCGTCCCACTCACCAGGCTGAACAAGGAGAGGGTCACAGTAAGCTGCCTATCGGGCGCTAGAATCTGCCACATAACACAAGCACTCGGGTCACTCCATGGCAAGTACAAATATGACACAGTCATTGTCCATGCTGGTGTGAATGACCTGAGACGTACCTCCCTGGACTACATGAAAAGAGACATAGAGGAGCTCTCTGATTATGTAGCCCAGGCAGGTATGACCTAACCCTGAGCAGTATCCTTCCTTCACCAAGAATGATGCCACAATATAGAGACAAGATGATCAGCTTTAACAATTGGCTTAATGTCTGGTGTCATTCAAAGGGATCCAGTGTCTTTCTGCCTGGGATGACATGCTTGACAAGCCACGCTGCTTCAAGGGACGGCTTGCACCTGTCACCCTGGGATTCGGATATTGGCTAAGGCTCTTGCCACCCCATAGTGCCTTTTTAGGCAAGGCTCAAATTCTAAACCTACCACCCTAGAAAACAAAAATGGGAAGAAACTGAGGGTAATGCTGCTCAATGCCAGAAGTCTAAATCTCAAAATGCATGGACTCGAGGCCCTTCTCAGTATGGAGAACATCGATGTCTGTGCTGTAACTGAAACCTGGTTCAAGGCTCCTGAGAGCACCCGGCACTATTAGGTTTTACCTCATATCATGCGTTCCGCCCCAAAACCCGGACCACACCACAAAAGGAGGGGTGTATCCATATTCATAAAGGATACCCACACCTCCAGGTTGGTGGCAACGCAGTTTCGGAAACCATCCAGGTGCAACTAACCATAGGCAAAACTGCTCTACAAATTGTAGCATGCTACAGGCCACCCTCTCAAACTCAGGAACCCCACACAGCCTTCCTGAAGACACTGGAGGGTATAAATGTATCTCCAAACACCATCATATTGGGTGACTTCAACTACCGAATATAGACTGGGAACATTACTCAAGCCCTAACTTTCTAGCCCAACGGATCCTGGAGTTCATAAATTCAAATGCCATGGAACAGCTAGTCACTGTTCCCACGAGAGGAGAAAATATACTAGATCTCATTGTCACAAACATGGGGACAAAATGCTCCACACGAAGTATATCCCTCATTGGTGAGATCTGATCATAAACTAATCTCACTGGAAATCCACATCCCGCCCCACCCCAAACAAAAAGACCATAGTGAAGAACTTCTCTAAAGCAAACTTCACACTACTCAAGACTGGTGTGGTATCCTTCAAGGCCCCTGAGCCAGTGGAAACCACAACCCAAGCTGCGGAAGCCCTTACAAATGCCTTCTATGAACACCTCCAGGACTGCATGGATCAGGCAATCCCAAATAAAACCAAGACTCTTTCCACAAAGGTCAAGCGTCCAGTCTGGTGGACCCCAGCCATTAACAAACTTTACAATAAGAGGAGAAAGCTATTACATGATAGAACAAAATCCATAAAAGGGAAGTCACCCCTGATCATTATTAGTAAAAAAATACGAGCACTCATAAAATCAACTAAGGCCAATTTTGAGAGAAAAATTGCCATGGATTCAAAGGACAATCATAAGGCCTTTTTCAGCTATGTTAGGAACCTGGGTGGAAACTCCCAGATATGCTCAGAATTAGTCCAAAATGATACAAAAATCACTGAACCCACAGACATTGCCAACATACTGGCAGACAGGTTCAGTGCAAACTTCACCCCCTCTCCCCCCCTAAAGGAGAGATAACTATCCCAGCCGAGTGTAGCCTTCCGGACATCTCAAATGCGCAGGTGAAAGCTGCTCTCTTTAAAGCTAAAAACACAGCATCAATGGGACCGGATGGTGTCCCCGGCTGTGTGCTACACGAGCTAAATGAGGAATTAAACCCGCACATAAGGCAGCTGTTTAATCTCAGCCTTACCACAGGATACGTGCCCAAGGAGTGGCGTACGGCAACTGTGGTCCCACTCCACAAAGGTGGCACCTCTAAGGACCCTGGTAATTACCGCCCCATAAGCTTAACAAGTCTAGTCTGCAAAGCTATGGAGAGGATCATAATGGAGCTCATAAACAAAGATATAGGGGACTTGCAGACATTGGACCCGACCCAGTTTGGCTTTGTCAAGGGAAGATCATGCCTTTTGAACTTGGTCGACTTCTTCGAAACAGTCACCAAGGCCATTGATGAGGGAAAGGCAGTCCATACAGCCTACCTTGACCTTGCAAAGGCCTTCGACACAATACCCCACTCGGGTATTGTAGAAAAACTTACCAGCTTAAATGTAAACCCATATGTCACAAGATGGGTTGCAAACTGGCTTAAGGACAGAACCCACAGGGTTAGAGTTGCTGGCGCTGTGTCAGACTCCAAGCCGGTCACAAGTGGTGTCCCACAGGGCTCGGTCCTTGGCCCCCTATTGTTTGGCATCTACTTCTCAGAAGTACAGGCCAACATGGGAGGACTTTGGCTGACAAAGTTTGCAGACGACTGCAAACTGGGAGCCGTAGTGGAAAGTGCATCGGACATGGATATCCTTCAGAAGGGACTCACGGAAACAGATAGCTGGTGCCAGAGCCATGGCCTGAAGTTAAACGCCAAAAAATGTATAGTCATACCCTTCGGGAAAAACAAGGTAACCCCAAGCTACCATATAGGTGGCAATCCACTAAGCACAGAAGAGGTTATCAGGGACCTGGGGACCCAGGTTGACAGTGGCCTTTCTTTTGACACTCACATTGCTAAAGTGGTTAGAAAGACCTTCTACATTGCCCACCTGATCATGAAGGGATTCACATCCAGATCTAGTGAGGTCATTGTTCCCCTGTACTCTTCACTTATCAGACCAATGATCGAGTACAATGCCCCATTCGGGATGTATCTCACCCGACATCTGCAGCAATTGGAGAGACCCCAAAAGTTCCTCACCAAAAGGATAAAGGGACTCCAAAATCTGTCATATGCTGCCAGATTGAAGAAACTCCAGCTCTATTCAGTCACATACCGTCTGCTCAGAGGTGACATGTGCCTGACATACAAGGCCATGTCCAACCCGGAATTAATGGACATGCTCCACCTCAAAAAATCCAAATCCACCAAAACCACTAGAGCAAGCGACTTAAACCTTAGCACGGATATAAATAGGGCGTGCTGGAGGGATAGATTTATCACTCAGAGACTCCCTATGCTGTGGAATAAAATCCCGGTCCATGTGAGGCAGAGCACCTCGCTGACTCTGTTCAAGAGAAATCTAGACCTGTGGATGGGAGATCGTAGGTTTACCCCGGGAATCAACTCTGTGTCACTGCTGGACAGAGGCACAACAAACTAATGGGCACAGTATTTTTTCATATAAGGGGTGGCGTAAGCCACAAAAATTTGGGCTAGGCTTATAAATGCCTTAGGGCAGATAGCCTAGTATAAACCTATGAACCTATGAACCTATGATTTGTCTATACACGAGCTAAACTCTTGGCTAGGCTTATAAGGGCCTCAGGGCCAATAGCCTAGTAACCTCCAATGATCCTATGATCCTAAGTATGTGGTACTAGGATAGCCAGGTGGAGGAGTAGTGAAAATGGGCCAAGGTACAGCAGACAGAGAAAGAGAGGGAACTGTCTACCCTAAGGATAAGGCAACAGGTTCAGATAAGCTACTTCCCAGGGATGTGGCCAGTATGATGTCCTGATGGGCTTCTTCAACAGATCACTGCCCAGTGCAGAGTCACTTGAGTCATGGAAAAAGGCAAGGGTGGTACATTGTACAAGGAGGGAGTAGGAACAATCTAGAAAACAATAGACCCATTACACTGAAAGCAGTAACAGATAAATTCAAGAGTGGGATCCTGAAGGAAAGCCTAGTTGTTTTCTTAACGTAAATTAAACTCCATTGCCAATAAATGACATGAGCTGATTGTCAAAAGGAGCTGTCCATTAAATCTGATCCAGATTTATGAATGGACTATGGAAGGTGAATATTGAGAGCCATGCTCTAGGAGAATGTGAGACATGAGAAGTAAGAGACATGATCTGCCTGGAGGATTATGGGAGACTGTGACAGGTCAGTAGTGCGAGGCATTATCTATGTAGGGGTATGATAGAATCTGACAGGTGAGTAGTGAGCAACAAGATCTGCCTGGGCATCACCAAGGCATGGATCTGTAAAGGAGGTAATAGTAAACTATAGTGCTTGGGTGGCAGGAGTGAGACTACTGAAGTATACTGCTGCGTAGGTGAAGGGCAGGACACAAAAGGCTGTGGAGGCAGAGTGCATGTCAGGAATAAGAAACACTATGGGAAGCGTGTCCTGGGTACTGCTGCATCACTGAAGGGTAGGACGCAAATGGCTGTAGAGGCAGAGAGCATGTCAGGAATAAGAAACACTTTAGGAAGCTGGTCCTGGGGTCTCTGCCCTTAAGTGTATTTGTTTCTGATTTATCTGTAGGAAAAGGGAATAGAATCATCCTCCTCTCTAATGACACAAAGATAGGTGCACATATAGAGAAAGGAGGTAGAATCTAACAAACAACTTAGAAAGGCTAACCAAACTGGTAGGAAGAAGGCATTTAAGATTTAAGAGATAAATACAAAACACCCTATTTTCTTTGCAATAGCCTGGGTGTGAGGCATGATCTGTGAACACTTGTATGGTGACAGGCCAGAAAATGATCTGGTGGTTTGCTCACACCTAGAGTGTCCACCAGGAGTAGTGTGCCTTGGCTGTAGCAGCAGCAAAAAGAAATGTTGGGCTGTAGCCTGAGAAGTCCAGACTCAAGGAGCAAAGAGACAATTTTTCCCCTCTACTGGGTCCTGCTGATACTGCATCTTGACTACTGTATGCAGTTATGAAAGCTATACAAGAAACAAGGATATCAAGCTTCTGGAAAGATCCAGAAGAAAGCCACCGGCACAGTGTATTAGACTGAGGGGAAGGGCTGTATCAGGAGACTAAGAGATCTGGAGCTCTTTTCAACACAGACCAGAACAGCCCACTTTTGCATGATTTGGATATGTTCAAGGAGTAACACATTTGTTTTTGGTGCTGGAAGATCAGAAGGTCATGGTTTCTATTCCCACCCCTGGTAGTTGGATAAATTTTCCATTACTGACACTGTATTGCAGCATAAGGGGGGAGGATGATCTTCACTCCTGAGTGTGTTGTCCAATGGATGAAGTATTAAACTGAGGTTCTGCCTGACTGAACTGGTGGCAGTTTCAGTGGATGTAAAGGGATCCCATTCCCCTGTGCCCTTGCCATATTTTCCCAAGCCAGTATGAATATCATGTCAGTTTTCCCCTGAAAACAGGCCACTGACCATGCAGGACTAACACAGTTAATGAAAGCAAAGATAAATACAAACAAATAATATATATATATATATATATATATATATATATATATATATATATATATATATATATATATATATATATATATATATAAAAATATGTTTATAGATAGATATAAATATAGATAGATAGACAGACACATAGATAAATATAGCCAGGTAGATATGAGGAAGTCACTTTGAAAAAGAAGGTCAAAGGGAAAGATTACTGGCAGCAAATTGTAGGGACCAACTACCTTCTATATGGGGTCCAAGGAATAAATGACTAGAATGCATGGTGACTCATAATGACATAGGCACAATACAAGGCAAGTGGGGATGATAAGATACCTAGCTATATACATTTTTAAGTAAACATATTTAAAAGTTCTTGCCACTATTTTCAAGTACTTAATAGTGTTCCTATCCAAAACTGAGCAAGGATATACATGATAACCATGGTGTAAATATGTGTCTACCCATCCAGTCATCAAGACTAGCCTTAAAGGTAGCCAAAGGTGTACTATATGTAACTTGCAGTGGTAAATTTTTCAGTAGACTGAAAATGTGTTGAGTTAGGAACCTTTCCCTTCCAAGTTTTCTTTTTTTTTCTAGTTGTACATCTAGCTCTCTAGTTTAGATGCTTTTATAGTCACTGATTTTGTGAAAAATAGGAGGTTGAACAGGAGTTCATGACTAAAAAAGAAAGACATCAATTAATTCAGAGCATCTTGTGGGCTATTGAATTCAAAGAGAGTTGTGATCATTTGTTGAGATAGTTGAATGATTTAAGAAAATTAATTTTCGTAGTTAGATATCTTTGGGCTTTATCAATTGTATCACATGCTTAGATTTCTACACACCGAAGTGGGCACTATATTCATTGGGTCTGTTAAGGGAAGATTATAGTGGTTGGTTCATTACTTTGGATCTTTAAAGTATTTCCTTGAAAATTAATTGGGCCAAGTAGAAGTATTTTCTGACTATGGTGAAAACATGATGCTGATGGAATGAGAGTTCTCCACTTTTAAGTATTTAGGTTTCTTATGACCATATCTGTCTGAAGACGACTACCGTTTATATGTGGTGGGAGCTATTTTTTTTTTTGCTGAATGCTAATATGCTCCAAGATAAAAATCTATGGCAGCATCTAAGCAGGCATAAGACAGGAGGAAGAAGGGAGAGGTAAAAAGAATGGTGGTAATAAGTAAGAATGTGAATACACTTAGGGCAGATTAGATAGGAGAGTTGTTTGTTTCTGTACTCAGCTATGTGCAATGTGATGTGGAATGGACTGCCAGATCTGCTGGAGCCATCCAGGTTAAATAAAATCCACTTCTACAAATAATTTAGTTACCTTTCCTAGCTAAGGTGAACGATTCTTCTAAATATGAAATAATTTTCCCATTTCTTCTGGACAAATCTACTTTGTGTTTGAATTTAAACTGTGGAAGAAACATGGTTCAAATCTCTTCAGCAGAAGAAATAAACTAAAGCCATTGCGGTGATCATCCCATATACTTTCCCATTTAAGGATCCCACATGACCATCCCTGTCCTTGTATGTTTCAATAACCTCCAAATGGAGGTGATTACTAAATAAAATATTTAGTCTTGTATTCATTCTTCCACTATATATGGACTCTAATTAACCTCTAGCCCCTTCTAAAGCTTAATGTGCTATTAATCATTGGTGTGTTTCCTGGGAAGAAATTATGCTTGGTAAGTAATGCATAAAACTGAAACATCCTGGATCTTATAACTGCATCTCATTCATTCTCAGCTGCTAACATTCCAGGAAGATAATTTCATGGCAATAGGTAAGTAAAAACTCTATGTAGCATATTAGATAGGAAAGCATACAGATCCTTTTATTCCTTTACAAAGTTTGGCCAAACATGGAAACCATCAGCTTTGAACTTTCTTAAAGTTGTAGGCAAGTTAACAAAACTTTAACAAATAGACGAAAGCCAAACACTGACCTCACAAAGTCCTTAGCCTTCCCAGTGCTCCAATGGGCATTAGCATTGTATAAAAACTGCAAGATTAAGCCATGACAAATTAATATCTCCCCAGATATATACTACATATATATTTCTGTAATTGCACTACATGCTGATCCCTTTATATGTGTCATCACATCATGGTGGCAGGAGCTGCTAGGACAGTTATGCACACCTTTGCCTGATACTTTTATTTGTGGCATCACATCATAGTGGCAAGAGCCGCTAGGTTTGTTATGCACACCTCAGCTTGATTACTTTGTAGGTTGCATCACATCATAGTGGCAGGAGCTGCTAGGTTTATGTACAATTGGGTAGAATTGTGATGCCCGTGCCCTGGCCCAGCAATCAAGTAGCCTCAATCCTCACTACTAACACCAGTGAGGGGTGTCTCATATAGGAGGAAAGGATAACAAATACACACAGTAAAGTGCAATTTCCCTTAAGGGCACACAGAAATCAATCACAGCCAGTCTGGGGCTGGTCGCTCCCTTGCTCTCCAGGTCCCCAATAAGACTCCCCATTGGCACAGCTACAGGGTCCAGATCTCAGCCAGCTGGGCAAGCTAAAATCTCCAGCACCCTCTATGTCCAACCAGTGCTTCGTGTCCCTGCTCAAGTAGCTGACACAAAGACACACACACACACACACACACACACACACACACACACACACACACACACACACACACACACACACACACACACTCTTTGAGAAGAGTTTATATAACCACACAGACACTCCTGGGGAAGGCTGCCACAGGTTCTCCAGCTCTGCCCCTTTTACCCAGACTATATGGTAGAAATCACTGCCACCTCCCAGCTAATATTTATCAGCTACTCAAAGGCCCTTACAAGGATGACCAATTATTACTGTGCAATATTATTATCCAATTGGTAAGTGTGACTAAACAGTCACGGCTTATTAGAGTGACTTGGTACGGGATCCTTATATACATGCAAGGTACTCTTAGAGCTTAACTTATCTCTACACAAAACAGCCACAGTTGAAAGGTTTTAAAATATTTAATAATGAATAATAAAAACACAAGACAATACTTCTTACTACACAGTGCTAGTCAAGAGTTCAGAAATCACAGAGAAATGCTTAAAATAATTCAGTAGTACAGTACTGACATCACAGAAAAACACTTAGTCTAATCTTCCTAGTTTCTAGCTATTTCTAAGAGAAAACACAAGTCTAAGATAATTTACACATAGAACAGGCAGAGTGCTGATGAGTTGGATGGTCAAGACAAAAATGCTAAATAATCTCTGATTCTCTGTTTTTAAAATCACATTCCTGGTTCCCATTAATTATTCTTCACACTTCCCTGGGTTCCCAGGCTAATAGAAACTACATTTACATTCTTAATATCTCCTTGTGTTATCTTGCAGCTGGTTAGGAAGCAGAGCAATAAAAATACATTTGCATGTTTAAATGTAGAAATTTAACTCTTGGTTAAAACAATATAAATAATGTCTTCATCTAGACGGGCTGGAGCTGACTTTAGATCAAAGGGTCACAGCATGCTTTTACTTAGTCAGTAGAAAGCACTGTTGTGAAATCTTTTTGCAGTTCCACATCTAACAGCAATTATTCCATTTAGAAATGAACGCTCAGAGCAGTGTTGCAGGAATTTGGGGACATGTTCATTGGGAGACCAGGGTGCACCCACCTGTGTCTACTTGGTGCTGCCCCAGGTGGGTACATCCTGGTTTCCCAGTGAACATATCCCCAAATTCCTGCAACACTGCTCGGATTTCTCGAACCTGGGTAGGAGATAGCTGCTGGGACATTGCTACCCCTTCCACTGAGGTGTCAGCCCGAGCCTCACTGAGGAGATCAGTGCCCAGATCTCCCTAAGACTCCTCCTGCAATCCACTGCAAATGCTCAACACAAGGGCCTCCCTATCATAGTAAGGTTTCCTCATGTTAACATGGTACAACTTGTGCCTCTGCCTTCTGCCTAGCAGTTCCACTATGTAGTTAACATCACTTACCTTTCTTACCACCTTGTAGGGTCCCTCCCAAGCTGCTTGCAGCTTTTTGTGTCTGACAGGAATGAGAACCATTACCTACTGCCCCACAGCATACTCTCTAGCTCGAGCATTCCTCTCATATCACACCTTTTTCTGTTGTTGGGCTTCTGCCAGGTTCTCCTGGGCCAAGCCCATGAGTTCCCAGAGCCTTGTCCTGAGGTTTAGGATGTATGCCACAACAGACTCCTTGTGAGGCTCACACTCACCTTCCCACTCATCTCGAATTAAATCTAGAGGTCCCCTCACCCTATGCCCATACAGCAACTCAAAGACTGAAAAAAACCTGTGGATTCCTGGGGAACTTCTCTGTAAGCAAATAACAGATGGGCAAATATTTGTCCCACTCCCTCCTAAACTGATCTACAAATATCCATAGCATGGACTTGATTGTAGAGTTTAACCTCTCAACAAGACCATTAGTCTGGGGATGGTAGGGGGTGGTCTTCATGTGCTTCACCCCACAGGACTTCCACAGACAAGCCAGCAGGTCTGACATGAAATTGGCACCTCTGTCAGTCAGTATTTCTTTTGGGAAACCTACCCTGCTGAAAATCTCTAACAAAGCATTTTCCACCTTCTCTACCTCAATGGAGGACAAAGCCACTGCCTCATGGTATTGTGTAGCATAGTCCACTACCACTCAGATATACTTTTTCCCTGTGGAGCTTGGGGTACTCAGAGGACCCACAATATCCATAGCTACCCCTGAAATGGCTCCTCAATCACAGGCAAAGGCATTAAAGGAGCTCTCACCTTGCCTCCTGCCTTGCCTACCTTTTGGTACTGCTCACAGGTCCTGCAGTACCCTGTTACATATCTGGAAATTCCAGGCCAATAGACGTTCTGCATAACATGCCTCTTTGTATGTTTTATGCCCATATGAACTGTAAAGGGAATATCATGGGCTATGGCTAGAAGTGCCAGATGGTAGGCTCTATGGCTAGAAGTGCCAGATGGTAGGCTCTAGGCACTACTGACTGCTGTATTCTCTCACCTTCTAGCCCTCCCCCAGGGCTCCACTCTCTGTATAGTAACCCTTTGTCCCAGTATACAGATTCCCCCTTTCCTTGAGAATCAGGTGCCTCCCTAGTTACCTGCCTCAGGCCTTGCAATGTAGGGTCTGAGGGCTGAGCCTGTCTCAACTCTCTCCTTGTAACCCTTCCCAGCTCCCCTTCCACAGGAAGTATGGCATCCTCTGACTGTGGTGCCTCATTGTCAGCCTGGGTACTACTACTCACCTCTACCTTTGCAGTCACTCTGTCCAAGGGACAATCAGTACCCACAAGCAGCTGTGGCTCACATTCAGTTTCATTGATACAGAGTAGCTCCCTCCCTGAAGTAACCACCTCACCAGTTCTGGCTGCAAGTATGCAGTCTGTCTGTGTCTCCCCCAGGCTACCAGACTCACATGCTTGTCTCCTAGCCTAACTGTGTGTAACTGCATAAACACATGGTACTACCTCATCCAAATCCTTCCCTATCAGGACATCTGCAGGATGGTAGTATGGTACCCTGTTGTCTCAAGACAACCTACTATTGGCATTTTGTTTTTCCCACTTACTGGCTCCCTCATCTTTTGTTCCCCACCTTGCCTCTGTGGACACCTGTATGCCACATGGCCCCACTGGCTGCATTCAAAACATTTAACCCTAGCTCCTGGATGTGTACCTGTACAAGTGGCTTTCCCTGATACTTGCAGGTTCTGTTGGGGCAGTCTGTACTGCCCACCATGGGTTCCTTTAGACCCATGAGCAGTACTGGGGGTCCCTTTCTGGTGCAGGACTGCCCTGCTTGCCAGGTATAGGTCTCCCTTCTTCCCCAACACATCTGAAGTAGCACATTGTCTATCAGCTAACCATATATTCATGTCCTCAGGCAAAGTGCTAAGGGCTTGTTCTCTGACCAAAAGTTCTGCCAGACCTTCAAATGTGGTGACCTGACATCCACTCACCCACCTATGGAAATAAGTGCTCAGTTCAGCAATATATTCACACACACTTTCATCTGCCTTGCATCTATGCTCATGAAACTTTTTCCTATACGTTTCAGGTGTTACCTTAAACACTTCTAAAAGACATTTCTTAACAGCAGTATAATCAAAACAGTCAATGTCAGACATTTTTGACAACATGGTTACAACTTTACCATGGAGTAAGGGGGTCAGGAACCATACCCAGAGTCTTTGGTCAACCCCATACTGTTTGCATACCCTCCTCAAACATATGAATGAAACTATCAAAATTATCCCCCTCTTTAAACTGTGGAAGAAATTTACTGACCTGTTGTGCTTCTGGGGTCCAGTTACTCCCTTTCCCATTACCTCTATGACTCTGGCAAAGAGTCAGCATCTCCTTTTCATGCTGCCTCTGCCTTTCCTTTTCCTCAGCCTCCAGGCATAGCAGTTTCTCATTGTCCTCACTCTCTAGACACCTCAGTCTATCAGTTGCTTCTATTTCCACACGCCTGGCCTCCAACTCAAGTCTCTTTAGCTCCAGATGGATTTTTACATCCTCTGCAGAAAGGTTGAGCTGTCCATTCTCTGAGGGTATTATATCTGCACTGCCAGTCTGATTGTCCTCCTGGTTGCTGTTTTCTGATAAAGCTGTAACCAAGGCTGCAATCAGGTCTGTCTTAGTCAGGTTTCCATGCACCAGTCCCCTAGCCTGGCACATCTCCGCTAGCTGGCTCCTTGTCAGCTTTCCATATTCCTCTGCTGACATGCTGCCTGCTCACCGTGACTAACTAAGCTAACAAAAGAAATAAAACAATTGTGAGCTGAACTCTGAGTATTCACTGCATGGCTGATTTAGAGTACAAAACACCTTCAAAGCTCACTGTACCCAAGCTACAGGAATTCACTCTACCCACACCACTACAAGCCAGTTAGTATTTGCCACCAATTAATATGTGATGTGGATATCCCATCACTGCCACCAATTAATATGGGATCCTCGTGCCCTGGCCCAGCAATTAAAGGAGCCTCAATCTTCACTACTAACACCAGTGAGGGGTATCTCATATAGGAGGAAAGGATAACAAATACACACAATAAATAGCAATTTCCCTTAAGAGCACACAGAGATCACAGTCAGTCTGAGGCTGGTCGCTCTCTTGCTCTCCAGGTCCACAATAAGATTCCCCCCGGCACAGCTATAGGGTCCAGATCTCAGCCAGCTGAGAAAGCTAAAATCGCCAGCACCCTCTCTGTCCAACCAGTGCTTTGTGTCCTTGCCCAAGTAGCTGACACACACACATAAACACACACACACACACACACACACACACACACACACACACACACACACACACACACACACACACACACACTTTGAGAAGAGTTTATATAACCACACAGACACTTCTGGCGAAGGCTGTCACAGGTTCTCCAACTGTGCCCCTTTTACCCAGACTATACAGTCAAAATCACTGTCACCACCCAGCTAATATTTATCAGCTACTCAAAGGCCCTTACAAGGGTGTCCAATTATTACTGTGCAATATTATTATCCAATTGGTAAGTGTAACTAAACAGTCAAGGCTTATTAGAGTGACTTGGTACAGGATCCTTATATACATGCAATGTACTCTTAGAGCTTAACTTATCTCTACACAAAACAGCCACAGTTGAAAGGTTTTAAAATATTTAATAATAAATAATAAAACACAAGCCAATACTTCTTACTACACAGTGCTAGTCAAGAGTTCAGAGATCACAGAGAAATACTTAAAATAATTCAGTAGTACAGTTCTGACATCACTGAAAAACACTTAGTCTAATATTTCTTGTTTCTAGCTATTTCTAAGAGAAAACACAAGTCTAAGATAACTCACATATAGAACAGGCAGAGTGCTGATGGGTTGGATGGTCAAGACAAAAATGCTTAATAATCTTTGATTCTCTCTGTTTTTAAAATCACATTCCTGGTTCCCATTACATAATTCTTTACACTTCCATGGGTTCCCAGGCTAACAGAAACTACATTTACATTCTTAACATCTCCTTATGTTATCTTGCAGCTGGTCAGGAAGCAGAGCAATAAAAATACATTTGCATGTTTAAATCTAGCAATTTAACTCTTGGTTAAAACAATAGAAAGAATGTCTTCATCTAGATGGGCTGGAGCCGACTTTAGATTAAAGGGTCACAACATGCTTTTTCTTGGTCAGTAGAGAGCACTGTTGTGACATTTTTTTGCAGTTCCACATCTAACAGCAGTTTTTCCATTTAAGACAACAAGCCTGTGCCTTTCATCAATATTTACAAATGATAGAATTATCTATAAAATTCTATCTGGCTAGGTTGGCAGCCTTCATAAGAACATCTACCAACACAAAGATGAAATGACCTCTGCTGTAATAAACTAAGGCTGAGTTATAGCCCTATACTCTTATCTATTTCCCCTTTTATAAATATGTAATCCCCACTCCAGTGCTAAACAACTTAAAAGGGGCATCATTTCTTATTAATCTTCTTACCATTGCCGTTCCCCGTTACATTAGATCATTATACCATCCCAAAGCAGCAGACAATATTATCCATGGTACTATCAGGCTGCTAGCACTGCCTAAGTTTAACAAGCCATGATATTATCCACTGTACTATCAGGCAGCTAGCACTGCCTAAGTTTAACAAGCCACAATATTATCCACTGTACTATCAGGCAGCTAGCACTGCCTAAGTTTAACAAGCCACGATATTATCCACTGTACTTTCAGGCAGCTAGCACTGCCTAAGTTTAGTAATCCATGAAAGAAAAGAGCACTCCTCAATCTGCCTGCACAGAATGATGTTGCCCATATCACTGGCACTCCTCAATCTGCCTGCACAGAATGCTGTTGCCCATATCACTGGCACTCCTCAATCTGCCTGCACAGAATGCTGTTGCCCATATCACTGGCACTCCTCAATCTGCCTGCATAGAATGCTGTTGCCCATATCACTGGCACTCCTCAATCTGCCTGCACAGAATGCTGTTGCCCATATCACTGGCACTCCTCAATCTGCCTGCACAGAATGCTGTTGCCCATATCACTGGCACTCCTCAATCTGCCTGCACAGAATGCTGTTGCCCATATCACTGGCACTCCTCAATTTGCCTGCACAGAATGCTGTTGCCCATATCACTGGCACTCCTCAATCTGCCTGCACAGAATGTTGTTGCCCATATCACTGGGAGGATTTATTTTTTCTTTTTTTCTTTCTTTCTTTTTGTCAACCTGGGAGGAGGTCTGATCCACCAGGACATTTTTCAGTCTCAATCCTTAAGCAATGTCTGGTTAAGTGACTTACTGACAATCACACATGCAAATGGAGGCTGACGGAATTAAACTCCAAACCACAGGAAGCAGTATATTAAGAGCTCATAGCCTTAAACCTCTGTGCTAACTGCACCCAAGTTGAAGGAATGCAGTCAAGTGCTTCATCATGTGATTGTAGCCTATGTGTCACAGTGCTCTTGTCTGCTGCCCCATAAAGAAAATGTCCTGTCTCTACAATACTCTCTGTGGGACAGACAGGCTGATCACTCTGTCTCTGGTCCATGTAGCTCATTATTGTATCAGTTACCTGTGACAGAAGCCCTTCCTGGAGATTCGTTAACATCGTGCCCACATTGAGACGGAGCTGATATGACTGGCCATCAGTGCAGAATGAGCAGCATTGCTAATCAAAAATGCAAAAAGCCAAGGCACTCTACACAATAACCAGCCACAGCTGGAGCCTAAAGCACAGGTCTGTAGCCATACTGAGGTAAGGCAGAGTTCACGGATACAAAGTAAACAAAGGAGTGTCCACAAACCTGAGATCTGTAAGTGAGTGCACACACATGGCACAACAATGGATTGGTCAATTAGAAATACATGAAAGGAAGGGAAAGCATAATAAAAAGTAGGCAAAGAAGGCTGATACTGTTATACATTGCAAGGAGTACAGAATAAACATGTGGAAACATCATTGATATTGGCATGTACATTAGGAAAGGCAAAACAGTCACTACATGTAGAGAAAGAAACAAGTGTTGTTTGAAAACATGTGCTAGTAACCAAAAATTTACAAATGCCCATTCTCATATGTATCAAAGTACAAATGCAGGAATAATGGAAAAGCAGACACATAAAGGTGTGAACAAACTGAAACAATTAGGGAGCACCTGGGCACAAGCACGCACAAGTACCAATAGTGGCTACAATACCAGCTGTAGCAGTAACATGCAAGTTGTGAAGGGTAAGAAGTGAGATAGAAAACACAGCCTAATCATTTTATGCAGTGCAATCCAGGACATGTCACAAAAACAGAACTGTCATGCTAAACAGAAAACAAACAATTAAATAAATCAATAAATAAAATGATGTTGTACAAAAAATTGTTACAGATTTGTAAACCATAACAGATGAGATGTATGTACATAGAAAATGTTTGACATGTCAGAAAAAATTACTAAGATGGAAATCTTTCCAGGTAGAAGTTATGTGGAGGCAGTCCATTAACAGCTATTGTGTGTGTGTGCGTGTGTGTGTGTGTGTGTGTGTGTGTGTGTGTGTGTGTGTGTGTGTGTGTGTGTGTGTATGTACATATGTCAGTGTATGACTATGGACATAATTAAAATTGTGTTAGCAAGACCACTCATGAGAGTTACCGCCTAGAAGTGATCACAAGTGTGGCTGAGGACACATGCCGCATGCACTGTGTCAAAGTATTTTGTGATTAGAGTGGAAAACATGTGTACCTGTGTAAGCATTGTATTACATGTATATTATGTGCTGCTGCCACACATACACAATTAACACACTTTGACAAAGTTCACTTCTGAAAGATTTTTCATATATCATATCATGTTGGAAAATGTCTACTGACTTCAGGAGTGTGCAACAAATCCTAATACCTGGGTCACTATACACAGTATACCTCACTGACAATTGCAATATCACTATCAGGTTAATAGTGAACTGTGGAAATTGCTAGAGTTTGCATAGAACATCTGTAGGCTACTCTATAACAACATGATGTCCTCTGTGTATCTACCACAACCTCCATTGGGCAACAGTCATCAGAGCTATGTTGTGGAATCAAATTCTCAGCAATTTTTGCCACAAAACAATAACTATTACCCACCTTTGGCTACTTAGTGTGTTTTCTGCTAAATCACTGCACAGTGGAAAATGCAATACATTCATCATTATACTAGGCATACTCATAAGGAAGTACAGCAACTGCGGGATGAAAATCACCAATCCAACCAAAAAACATAGCAAAATATCATAGCACAGGTTCGTTGGCACTCTGTGACCAGTAGCATGTCACACACGAATATTTCTTGAATAAGTCATTCTCGCCTGTTACCACTATATTGTGTATAAAAAATAAAAGGTACACACTGCTGGGTTCAAACATATGCACTGTACATCAAGATTGTCTTCACCTGTACACTAAGTGATGAAGACACATAAAAAATGAAATCTCAGTTGTCAGAAAAGACACCCATGAAAAGAGATAACTTGAGCATTGTGTTTAAATGCATATGACTTCTATAAAAGGGAGTAAAGGTTGGCCTGCCTCTCTCTAAATGTAAATATCAATTCTCTTTGAGAAGCCAATCATGTCAGTCATTGTACTTTGCCAGACTTGAATACCTGCCCCTCTAAGTTCATAGTCTATATGACTGCATATTAACTGCTAGCCCCACAGAATAAATCATGTCAGAAGGGTCATATAGAACACATGTGAAGTGAATATATCAGCATTGTAGCTGAATAGTTATGTCTCCCCTCCCCTAAAATGTGTTTTGAGGGCTCAAAATCCTTTAGCCATGTCAGTTTTCATACAACTGTGAGACATGCATATCACCATCTGTTGGGTAAACCAGTACTGTCTGTCAGCATTGACTTATTTACATACAGCCTTTATATATAGCCTGATTACAGCCCCTGCCTACCCAGGCCCATATTCTGTTGTGCTGTTTATTAACAGCTGATGCCACAGAAGAAGTCAGAAATAGAGTCGTTATGACGTACATACTTAAAGGTATGACTTCAGAGCTGTGTTTAAATCTATATCAGTAACCTAAAATGGGGTTGGAGGGATTAAAATCCTGTAGCCATATTAGTGATAACCATAGGTTAGATAATTCTGACGACACCTGTAGGTTAAGCCACTTTTACTTATCATTCTGCTGTTATACGACCTCAGTAGGCACACATTACTGGACTTAAACACCTATCTATGGCCACCATGTATAGAAGCATGTATTAGCTGCCTGCACCAAAAGTGAAGCTGTAAAACAAGAATCAGACAGCACAAATTTGAGGAGATAACTTCATTATTGTGTTGCAAGGCATATGTCTGACCTACAAAGGAGTACAAATGTTGGAGGAAGCCTTTCCCTCTGTGAATGTTAACAGTAAGTAGAAATGTACAAATGGCATGTGTTGGAAAAGTCAGTCCTACCTGACACTTTATTCAGACACACTCATACTAGTTAAATACTATTGGATTTGAGCACCCATCTAGCTAAGCTCATACTCTATAGAGCCACAAATTAGCCACTACTGCCACACAATAAGTTGTACTTTAATAGCAGACTGCACACATTTAAGGGGGTGACTTCCGCATTATGTTGCAAGGCATATATTTGACATCAAGGTGAGGACAAAAGTTGGGGGAACTCCCTCCCTGTGTAAATGTTAACACAAAGTGGAAGTGTATATGTCACACCTGTTGCATAAGCCAGTCCTACCTAGAACTATACACAGACACAGTCGTATGGAGTCAAACCATACAGAACTTGCATCATTTAATGAATTATGAAGCCTGTTACTTGAGAAAACACTGCTACTGAAATCAAAAATATCTGTGAATTCTTCATCCTATGACTTATTTTTACCCAACCAGTTTACTAAGTACACAAGGTTACTGTTCTGACTTGTGATGATTTGACAAACATGTAACATAGGTTCATAGATTAGTACTAAGCTAACTTCCCTTGAGAGCCATTTTAAGCTTAGCCAATTATCCTTTGTGAGACTAAAACCCTGCACCTTGTGTTTGTAAGGCAAACACCTTAACCATTAGGCCACCCTCCCAACAAAATAGCAAAATAAGTTAACTTTCTGTGGTTGAGGTCCCAACAGAACCAGGGGGCCCACAGTGACTGCAGGCTTTGCTGGTGCATAAAGCCAGCTATGATATTTGTTATACTTATTCTAATGTAATTTAAACTGTTTGTACTCCATATTATTTTTAGAATTGATTTTTTTTTTTCAAAGCTGTCATTTAAAGCTGCTGTCTGTATCATATCTTCTATCACTCATTTTCTTTCAAGATGATTAAGACTATTAACAAAACTGCTGGCATTCATATTGAAACGTTCTACTTTTGCAAGAGTTGAGCACCAAGCTAGGGCATATGCCAGCATTCTCCTCCACCCAAAGTTGCAAATCTCAGAGCAATTACTGACTTTTGTGTCATTTTATATACACTCACCATGAACAAAATATTTGAAAAATATGTTAACTTTCAAGTCCTGCAATTTGTTAGCAGCTATGCCTCTTGTGAAATTAACAACACATTTCTCATCAAGCACAAATACAGATTACTCAATGTCCTTTATAAGGCAAAGTACTACTGACTGAGAGTTTATTCACTGACTTAAAAAAAAACTGATGGCGAGCCTTACACATCGGTGAACTAGGCAACTGCCACGGGTGCCACTTATCTAAGGGTTCCTTTCTGATCATCGTTTTTTTTATTTTGTCCCTTTGTAGCCCTTATGTATTTGTTTTGATTTTGCAGATCATTCCATTGTAAAATCATAGTGAACCTATTTTGCCATGCCCACTGTAAAAAAACGTTGACATTTCTGGTAAATCGCCAAGGGATATAGTCATTCAACAATGTCACAGCCAAAAGCAGTACATTCTAAATTTCAGATCTGATTGAGTGGTGCAGTTTCTTTCTTTATTTCTATTTTTTTTTACACTTATCCTGCAGTGCCATCATCACTGCTTAGGATGATGTGATTGGAGATAAGAAGAGTCATTGGGATACTCCTGTAAGTGACTGAACAGCTCCAGTGTGCAATTATATGTTTTGAGGAGGAAAAAAGTAATGCTAAAATTAACACAGGCAAGAAGAGCTCACTTCCAGAACAATTCAGCTGACCACTGCCTGCAGAAGCCATTCTACAGAAGGTTACTGTTAGCTGCCTGTCTGGAGCCAGAATCCGCCACATAACACAAGAACTCAGGTCACTCCAGAACAAGTACAAATATGACTCTGTCATTGTTCATGTTGGTGTGAATGACCTGAGATGTACCTCCCTGGACTACATGAAAAGAGACATGGAAGAGCTCTCTGATCATGTAGCCCAGGCTGGTATGACCCTGACCCTGAGTAGCATCCTGCCCTCACCAAGAATGATACCTCAGTATAAAGAAAAAACGATCAATTTCAACAATTGGCTAAGCTTCTGGTGTCATTCAAAGGGGATGTAGTGTCTGTCAGCCTGGGATGACATGCTCAACAAGCCACGTTGCTTTGGAAGAGACGGCTTGCACCTATCACTCCTAGGCTTTCGAATACTGGCCAAGGCTCTTGCTGCCCCCGTAGTGCCATTTTTAGGCAAGGCTCAAAAGTCAAACCCACCTCTGTAAACAGCACAATTAACAAAAAAACTGAGGGTTATGCTACTCAACGCCAGGAGTTTTAATCTCAAAATGCATGCGCTCGAAGCACTCCTCAGTATGGAGAACTTTGACATCTGTGCAGTAACTGAAACCTGGTTCAAGGCTCCAGAGAGCACCCCAGCATTACCGGGCTACAATTCATACCACACATTTTGGCCACAGAACACGGACCGAAACACAAAAGGAGGGGGTGCATCCATATTCATCAAGGATATCTACACCTCCAGGTTAGTGGTGCAGCATGATACCTCTCAGATCATCCATGTGCAACTAACAACAGGCAAATCTGCAATGCAAATTGTGGCCTGCTACAGATCACCCTCCATGACCCAGGATCACCACTCCACCTTTCTGGAGACACTGGAAAACATGAAGGTCCTATCAAACACCCTGATATTGGGTGATTTTAATTACCCTACCATTCACTGGGAAAACTACTCGAGTACAAATTCCCAAGCCCAGCGCTTCCTGGAATTCATCAACTCAAATGCCCTGGATCAGCTGGTAAACTCCCCTACCAGAGGTGAAAACATATTGGACCTGGTCATCACCAACATGGGCGACAGGTGTTCCACACCGGTGGTCAACCCATCACTGGTTAGATCAGACCATAAACTAATAACTCTGGATGTCCACACCCCACCACCACCCCCAACTAAGGAAACCACAGTAAAAAACTTTTCTAAAGCAAACTTCACCTTACTTAAGACAGAGGTGGTAAGTTTCACAGCCCCCAAGCTAAAGGATAACTCTGCCCAAGATGTAGACACCTTTACAAATGCACTCTATGAGCACCTACAAGGATGCCTGGAGCATGCCATCCCTAGCAAAACCAAGACTCATTCCTCTAAGAGAAGGAAACCAGTTTAGTGGACCCCTGCAATAAACAGGCTATACAATAGAAGGAGGAAACTAGTTCAGAAAAAAAGCAAATCCCAAGAAGGAAAGACATCCCCGATCAGTATCAGTAAGAAACTGAGGTCCCTCATGAAATCATCCAAGGCTAACTTCGAAAGAAAAATAGCCAAAGATTCAAAAGATAACCACAAAGCCTTCTTTAGCTATGTTAAGAATCTAAATGGCAACTCACAGATATGCACTGAACTAGTGCAAAATAGCACATAATATAGTGAATCTACTGATATTGCCAACATCCTGACAGATTGATTCAGTGCAAACGTCACCTCCATCTCTCCTCCAAAAGGACCCACAGCAATACCAAAAAAGTGTAGTGTCCCAAAAATCACAGACGCACAGGTGAAAACAGCCATTTCAAAAGCCAAAAACACAGCATCAATGGGACCAGATGGTGTCCCAGGCCGTGTCTTGCACGAACTACAGAACGAACTAACCCCCCACCTAAACACGCTGTTCAACCTCAGCCTCGCCACAGGCTACCTGCCCATAGAATGGCGCACAGCAATGGTTATTCCTCTCCACAAAGGAGGGGCCACAACTGACCCTGGTAACTATCGACCCATAAGCATGACTAGTCTGGTCTGCAAGGCTATGGAGTGCATCATCATGGAACTCATTAACAAAGACATTGGGAACCTCCAAACACTTGACCCAACCCAGTTTGGCTTTGTTAAGTGCAGATCATGCCTATTAAACCTGTTTGACTTCTTCGAGACAGTCACCAATGCCATAGACAAGGGAAAGGTGGTTCACACAGCCTACCTTGACCTCGCCAAGGCTTTTGACACCATTCCCCACTCGGGTATTACAGAAAAACTCACCAGCCTGAACATAAACTCCTACATCACGAGATGGGTTGCCAACTGGCTTACAGACAGAACTCACACGGTAAGAATAGCGGGCTCCAGGTCCGACTCTAAACCAGTCACAAGTGGTGTCCCACAAGGCTCGGTACTGGGACCCCTACTGTTCGGCTTATACTTCTCAGAAGTACGGGCAAACACAGGAGGACTATGGCTAACTAAGTTCGCCAATGACTGCAAACTGGGAGCCATAACTGACTCTCCAGCTGACATGGACATCCTCCAAAAGGGCCTTACTGAGACGGACACCCAGTGTCAAAGTCATGGCCTCAAGCTAAATGTCAAAAAATGCATAGTCATCCCATTTGGGAAAAACAAAACACCCTTGAATTACCACATAGGTGGCAGCCCCTTTAATACAGAAGAGGTAATAAGAGATCAGGGGACCCAGGTAGATAGTAATCTCTCCTTTGACAATCATATTGCCAAAGTAGTTAGGAAATCCTTCTATGTGGCCCATCTAATTACTAAAGGGTACGCATCTAGAAATAAAGAGGTTATAGTGCCCCTCTACTCATCACTCATCATAGAGTACAATGCCCCATTTGGGATGTACCTCACAAGACACTTCCAACAGCTGGAAAGACCACAAAAGTACCTCAACAAGAGGATTACTGGTCTCAAATATATGTCCTATGCAGCCCGACTGAAAAAACTCCGGCTGTACTCAGTGGCATATCGCTTACTCAGAGGTGATCTCTGCCTGACTTACAAAGCCATGTCCAACTCAGAATTGATGGACATGCTCCATCTAAAGAAATCCAAGTCACTGCGAGCCATACACTCTAGTGAGCTAAACCTCGTCACAACAATAAATAGAACATGCTGGAGGGATAGATTCCTGTCACAGAGACTCCCCATGCTTTGGAACAAAATTCCAAATTACATCAGGCAGAGCCCCTCACTAACAGTCTTCAAGAGAAAACTTGACGAGTGGATGGGTAGCAGAAAATACACCCCTGGGATCACTTCATTGGCTCTGCTTGACAGAGGATCAGTTAATTAATCAATGGGGTGACGAAAGCCGACACACTCTGGCTAGGCTTATAAATGCCCGTGGGCAGATAGCCTAGTACCTACCTATGAACTTATGAACTGTGCATTAGTTGCTCACACCTCAAAAGAAGCAGTATTGCATGAGTCAGACAGCAGACATTTGAGGGGATAACTTAATCATTGTGTTGCAAACCAGGTTTGACCTAAAAGAGATGGGGGTACCCCTTCCCTGAGTAAATGTTAACACAAAGTGGAAGTGTACACATAACACCTGTTGGATAAGCCAGTCACATATCTTAATATTTGCTGACTCCCTCATACAAGTTACAGCTGTTTGATTTTATCACCTGCCTAAGTCCATGTTGTGTAAAATTGTATTAATTGCTTATGCCAAAGAAGATGTCTTATGGCAGATATCAGACAGCACATAATTGTAGTTTACATGACATTTTTGGAAGAATGGGCAATGTGGTCTGATGGACATACACAGATAGGCTAAAAGCCCTATTTCTCTACTCTGTTTCATACAAACTCCTCAGCAGTGACCCTCTGTCTGGCATACAAGGCGATCTCAGATCCCACCTTGATGGGACTTCTGCATATCCGCAAGTCAAACTCCACTGGAGTAACCCGCACACGGGGCCTCAGCCTAGTCTGTGACATAAATAGGACTTGTTGGTGGGACAGATTTGTGTCCTAGAGACTCTCCCATCTGTGGAATAGACTCCCTCTCCATATCAAGCAGAGTATGTCTTTACCCCTTTTTTAAGCACAACCTGGATGGGAAATAGAAAATACATCCCTGAGATTCCACCCCTGTCCTTGCTGAACAGGGGCATCAGATGCTAATTTGTCTATACATGGGCTAAACTCTTGGCTAGGCTTATAAGGGCCTCAGGCCAAATAGCCTAGTAACTTCCTATAATGCTATGATCCTAGGATAGATAATGTTAATGTTTTGATCACAACACACAGTATACTGCAGCCAGAAGTCATACATAGCATAATTCACATTGACTGTTGTGTTGTGTTGTGTTGTGCGTGTGTCTCACATTAAGGTATATCGAACAGTTATGTCATAGGTGATAGTCACAGATGTCAACCAGTGGAGTGCAACTCATGCATTCCCAATTGTTCATCTGCAGAGCATTACGTGCAAGTCTTGTGTTTATCTGTGCATATCAAGTGCCTGTGATCTGTGCACAATGTGCAAGGTAAGTAAAAGTCATGTGTGCAAAACTTGTACACTGTACTCATTAACATTTCTCTGCAAGTATGTTTGTTGTTCTACCAGTTTACTGGATCACACTTGGAAGGGTATTCCGAGTCAATGAGCCACAGTCATTTACATATGGATTTACATAGACTGCATTACAAAGGATCTTGATATCTAGAATACACTAAGTGAATTAACCATGTACAACTAATGGTTCATAGGTTAGTACTAGGTTAACTGCCCTTGCGAGCCATTGTAAGCCTAGCCAATTATCCCTTGTGAGACTCAAACCCTGCACCTTGTGTTTGTAAGGTAAATACCTTAACCATGAGGCCACCCTCCCAACCCAAGTGGAGGCCACTGACATTATTTTCAGTCTGGCATAATCACTTACTGAAGTGCACCCCTGGCAAGCTCATTTGAACAATTGAAGGCAAAGTATTAGCACGTGTTTGTTTGTATTTTGCGTTTTTACATTTAGGATGAGAAGTATCACTGCTCTTTGCTGCTTGATGACAAGCTTCACATAAATAAGGATTGCAGACATACAGACATTTCTGTCAATAAGCTATTTCTGCCCATGTGTGTGGTGTGTCACTCTTCTGACATTATTAAAACTATGTAATGCTGTTTACAGTACAGTATTCAAAATAAGTTGCAAGAAGAGGCTAGGGTACTCATAGAGTAATTAAGGAATACGTAGAAGAGTAGTGGGGCAACTATCACATATACTGACCTGCTTCACTATATAAAATGTATTAAGAAAAAAAACTTGAAACAATGTTGTACACAATGCTGGATTCAAACACCTCCCAATCTTGGTCAACATTGTCTAGATCTCAGCATTATCTGAGAACACCATAGGGGAAGTCATGTTTCAGCTCACTTGTAGGTGCCATAATTAATGTAAGAAGCAAGGGACTATGTGTGCATCAGACTTCATAGCAGTAATGATTATTGAAACATCCCGTGTGGTGTACATTAAATCATGGAGCTTGTTATGCATATAATAATGACTGCCTTCTAACAGGGATATCAGTATTGCTTTCTCTCATGGACTGGGGATAAGCACAGTAGAAGAAGGAGCACTGTATGAATGTGGCTAAAAGCAAAAACTCATCAGGTTTTTCCATAGCATGTGATACAGCAGTTAGCATTATACATGGGGAGGGGTGTTTGATGCTAAGTGCTGCACAAATGCTGAGGACAAACATAGAGATTTTTGTTTATGGGTCATTTCTGGCCATGTGTGTGGTGTGGGAATTTATTAAAGGCGTGAAATGTGCTTGATAGGCATTGGTGAAAGTGGGGAGCAAGTAGATGGAAAACACTGGGAGGAGTTATTAAAGAATGTGTAAGAATGGTGGTGAGAGACCACCATAGCTATCCCCGTTCTTCACAAGCTACGGTTGTACTTCTGCAAATAACTTGACAATATTAATCACATCATAAAGGATGTGTGACAACAACTTAATGTTTTGTGGCCAATCGGATCAAAACAAGTATGTCATACACAATTATGTGAAGTGAAGAGCTAAGTATGGGGCATATTTTTCTGCAATAGGTGCCCCTTTCTATTTTTTTAAGAGAGGCAATGTTGGCGTAGGTATGAAGGAATAAGAGGGGTAGGTAAGTAGGGTAGGTTAGGTAGCAGGCACAGATACACAGGGCATACAAGACACAGATGGTGATGGAAACAACAGGCTTGGGGGCAACCCCATCCAGGATGACTACACTGGGAATTTAGTCCTCACCCTCAGAACTGCTACTACTGTCTCCTGTGACAAACTCCTAGGGTATGCCAGATGGGGCATCAATTTGTTAACTCATTGGAAGATCTTTTCCCAAATTTCCTCTACCATAGGTTCATAGGTAGGTACTAGGCTATCAGCCCAAGGGCCTACGTAAGCCTACCCATCAAGGTTCCCTGGCTTACACCACCCAAGAAAGTTATTTCCTGTGTCCCTGTCGAGCAGAGCCACAGAAGTAATGCCCGGGGTGTATTTCCTATTTCCCATCCACTCATCAAGATTTTTTTTGAAGAGTGCTAATGAAGAACTTTGCTTGACATAGATGGGTAGCCTGTTTCAGAGTATGGGAAGTCTCTGGGACAGGAATCTATCCCTCCAGCATGTACTGTTTATTGTGGTGACAAGGTTTAGGTCCCTAGAGCGTGTAGCTCGGAGGGATTGGAATTTCTTTAGGTGTAGCATGTCCAACAGCTCTGGGTTTGACATAGCTTTATATGATAGAAAGAGATCACCTCGGAGTAGGCGATATGCTATGGAATAAAGCTGGAGTTTTTTGAGACGGTCAGTGTAGGACATTTGTTTGAGGCCAGTAATCCTCTTTGTGAGGTACTTCTGTGGCCTTTCCAGCTGCTGCAGATGTCTTGTAAGGTACATTCCAAAAGGGGTGTTGTGCTATATAATGGGTCTAATGAGTGTCATGTAGAAGGGGAACAATGACCTCTTTTTTCCTGGATGAGAACCCTTTTATGATGAGGTCTGCCACATAGAAGGGCTTCCTGACTACTGTGGCGATGTGAATACCAAAGGAGAGACTACTGTCCACCTGGGTCCCAAGGTCTCTTATCACACATTCAGTGTTAAGTAGATTGATGCCTATGTGGTAGTTCATGGGTACAGAGTTTTTACCAAAGGGGATGACACTGCACTTTTTGGCATTGAGCTTGAGGCCATGGCTCTGACACCAGGCATCTGTCTCAGCGAGGCCCTTCTGTAGGATGTCCACATCATTTGGGGACTTGACTATGGCTCCTAGTTTGTAGTCATCTGCAAACTTCATTAGCCAGAGGCCTTCTGTCTTAGCCTCTACTTCAGAGAAGTAGACACCAAACAGGAGAGGTCCCAGGACTAAACCCTGTGGTACTCCACTTGTCACTGGTTTGAGGTCAGATTTGGAGTCTGCAACTTTTACAGTGTGGGTTCTGTCAGTGAGCCAGTTGGCAATCCATCTTGTGATGTAGGGATTTATACCTAGTTTAGTGAGTTTAGCTATAATTCCAGAATGGGGATGGTGTCGAAAGCCTTGGCGAGGTCAAGATAGGCTGTGTGAACCACCTTACCCTCATCTATGGCTTTGGTGACTGCCTCAAAGAAGTCGATCAGGTTCAGTAGGCATGATCTGCCTTTCACAAACCTGAACTGGGTGGGATCCAGAGTTTGGAGGTTACCAATGTCTTTGTTTATGAGTTCCATGATGATACGTTCCATGGCCTTGCAGACCAGGCTCGTAAGGCTAATATGTCGATAGTTCCCGGGATCAGTGGTGGCTCCCCCTTTGTGGAGTGGGATAACTGTTGCTGTGCACCATTCAGTGGGCACAAAACCTGATGTGAGGCTATTATTGAACTTGGTGCTTAAGTGGGGAGCCAGTTCATTCTGAAGTTTGTGTAAAACTCAGCCTGGGATGTTGTCAGGTCCCATGGATGCTGTGTTTTTGGCTTTAGAGAGTGCAGCTTTTACCTGCGTAATTGTGATTACAGGGACTCTGCATTCTTCCTGTATAGATATGGGCCCTTTAGGGGCTGAGGGGGGGTAAAGTTAGCATGGAACCTATCTGCCAGGATGTTGGCAATATCAGTTGGTTCTTTAATTTTTGTGCCGTTGTGCTGTAATTCAGAGCAGATCTGGGTGTTGCCATCAAGATTCTTGACATAGCTATAGAATGCTTTGTGGTTGTCCTTGGAATTAGTGGCAATTTTGTTTTCGTAGCTAGATTTGGAGGATCTTATAAGGGGACCAGTCCTGTCAGTTCATGTCAGATTACTTAATCACCACCTCCAAAGTGACTGCTCCAGGTGGGAATCTCTGTACCAGCCCCCTGACTTAGGTGAAACATGTAGTTTATGGGTTGTGGAGGTAACATAGCCAGCTTGTGACCCAGAAGTGCTGAGTGCCTGTGCTACCTGCAGATGCATCACCACAGTCATCTGTGGAGGGATGGTGATCCAGTCCCCTGTGGCCACAGTAGCTCCCTGTACTGCTGTCAAATTGCAGCAGGAATGATAGTACAAATGTCACAAAAAAGGGTGTGGGGGAGAGACAACACAGAAAAATATCATAAATGTGATGGGATTGTAATATATTCCAGCCAATGAGTATTCTCACATAAATGTTTAGATTTGTCACATCCACATGATAGTGAAGCAATGCATTTATGTTACAGTAAAGTTTATTCTCATCAAAATAATATGCAATGCAAATAGTGTGACTATAGCAAAAATGGTTTATGCATTACAAGTAATGAAATGTCTACATGAACTGAATATAATGGAAGAAAATGGAACTAATGTGGCAAATTAGGCTGAATGCATACACGGATCCAGGTTTTAAATGAAAAGTGTTCAATAATAATGCATACGCGGATCCAGTTTTAAATGAAAAGTGTTCAATAATAATGCATACGCGGATCCAGGTTTAAATGAAAAGTGTTCAATAATGCATACGCGGATCCAGGTTTAAATGAAAAGTGTTCAATAATAATGCATACGCGGATCCAGGTTTAAATGAAAAGTGTTCAATAATAATGCATACGCGGATCCAGTTTTAAATGAAAAATGTTCAATAATAATGCATACACGGATCCAGGTTTAAATGAAAAGTGTTCACTAATAATGCATACGCGGATCCAGGTTTAAATGAAAAGTGTTCAATAATAATGCATACGCGGATCAAGGTTTAAATGAAAAGTGTTCAATAATGCATACGCGGATCCAGGTTTAAATGAAAAGTGTTCAATAATGCATACGCGGATCCAGGTTTAAATGAAAAGTGTTCAATAATAATGCATACGCGGATCCAGGTTTAAATGAAAAGTGTTCAATAATAATGCATACACAGATCCAGGTTTAAATGAAAAGTGTTCAATAATAATGCATACACGGATCCAGTTTTAAATGAAAAGTGTTCAATAATAATGCATACGCGGATCCAGTTTTAAATGAAAAGTGTTCAATAATAATGCATACGCGGATCCAGTTTTAAATGAAAAGTGTTCAATAATAATGCATACGCGGATCCAGTTTTAAATGAAAAGTGTTCAATAATAATGCATACACGGATCAAGGTTTAAATGAAAAGTGTTCAATAATAATGCATACGCGGATCCAGGTTTAAATGAAAAGTGTTCAATAATAATGCATACACGGATCCAGGTTTAAATGAAAAGTGTTCAATAATAATGCATACATGGATCCAGGTTTAAATGAAAAGTGTTCAGTAATAATGCATACACGGATCCAGGTTTAAATGAAAAGTGTTCAATAATAATGCATACACGGATCCAGGTTTAAATGAAAAGTGTTCAATAATAATGCATACACGGATCCAGTTTTAAATGAAAAGTGTTCAATAATAATGCATACGGATCCAGGTTTAAATGAAAAGTGTTCAATAATAATGCATACACGGATCCAGGTTTAAATGAAAAGTGTTCAATAATAATGCATACACGGATCCAGGTTTAAATGAAAAGTGTTCAATAATAATGCATACACGGATCCAGTTTTAAATGAAAAGTGTTCAATAATAATGCATACGCGGATCCAGGTTTAAATGAAAAGTGTTCAATAATAATGCATACACGGATCCAGGTTTAAATGAAAAGTGTTCAATAATAATGCATACACGGATCCAGGTTTAAATGAAAAGTGTTCAATAATAATGCATACACGGATCCAGGTTTAAATGAAAAGTGTTCAATAATAATGCATACACGGATCCAGTTTTAAATGAAAAGTGTTCAATAATAATGCATATGCGGATCCAGGTTTAAATGAAAAGTGTTCAATAATAATGCATACGCGGATCCAGGTTTTAAATGAAAAGTGTTCAATAATAATGCATACACGGATCCAGGTTTAAATGAAAAGTGTTCAATAATAATGCATACGCAGATCCAGGTTTAAATGAAAAGTGTTCAATAATAATGCATACACGGATCCAGGTTTAAATGAAAAGTGTTCAATAATAATGCATACACGGATCCAGGTTTAAATGAAAAGTGTTCAATAATAATGCATACACGGATCCAGGTTTAAATGAAAAGTGTTCAATAATAATGCATACGCGGATCCAGGTTTAAATGAAAAGTGTTCAATAATAATGCATACACGGATCCAGGTTTAAATGAAAAGTGTTCAATAATAATGCATACACGGATCCAGGTTTAAATGAAAAGTGTTCAATAATAATGCATACACGGATCCAGGTTTAAATGAAAAGTGTTCAATAGTAATGCATACACGGATCCAGGTTTAAATGAAAAGTGTTCAATAATAATGCATACACGGATCCAGGTTTAAATGAAAAGTGTTCAATAATAATGCATACGCGGATCCAGGTTTAAATGAAAAGTGTTCAATAATAATGCATACGCGGATCCAGGTTTAAATGAAAAGTGTTCAATAATAATGCATACACGGATCCAGGTTTAAATGAAAAGTGTTCAATAATAATGCATACACGGATCCAGGTTTAAATGAAAAGTGTTCAATAATAATGCATACACGGATCCAGGTTTAAATGAAAAGTGTTCAATAATAATGCATACGCGGATCCAGGTTTAAATGAAAAGTATTCAATAATAATGCATACACGGATCCAGGTTTAAATGAAAAGTGTTCAATAATAATGCATACACGGATCCAGGTTTAAATGAAAAGTGTTCAATAATAATGCATACGCAGATCCAGGTTTAAATGAAAAGTGTTCAATAATAATGCATAAGCGGATCCAGGTTTAAATGAAAAGTGTTCAATAATAATGCATACACGGATGTAGGTTTAAATGAAAAGTGTTCAATAATGTGTTTATTGAAGCTCAAAAGTTTGGATAGATAAGATGTATAATTTATGAAGTATAAATTATATAAATTATATATATATATATATATATATTTTTAAATGTATAGATAAAATATGTACGTAAATATATGTAAGAATATTTTGTATTGTAATACATTAGGTTTATAGGGTAATATGTAGAGATGTCTTGTATTAGAAAATTATATTTTGTTTATTATTTTTTATGATTATTATTTTTTATCATTTTTATTTTTATTATATTCCAAGGCAGCCAATATGGATGTGGAACACAAATATTAACACAGGTTGTTTTTATGATGGCAATACGAGTAACTTTAAAATGTATTTACATGATTTTAGATAGCAAACTATTTAAAAGTGTTTACAACTTTAAAATTTAAAAATTTTATTGCTTTATCATGTGACCTTGTGAAGGTTATTTAAATGCAGCTGGATTTTGTAAATGTTTTTTGTTAATCTGAAGAAGTCCAACGATACTGTTGGACGAAAAGCGCTTAAATAAATTTGTTTCGTGTATAAAGAGATTTGGCAGTTTTAGCGGTTTGTTTGAACAGTTGTTCGTTTATATTTTAGTGGTTTGTTTTAAAATTAATTGCAAAATAATAAATATTAAATAATACAGACTAAATACTGCTGCTTGGATTCAAACCCACAGACATCCACATTTACGGAGTCTCTGACTAAAGCAATGTTGCAAGAGATAATCATCCATGTATGTTTCATTAGCATGTGTAGAGTATGTATATGTATTGCTCTGCAAAACATTTATGGACTGATGTCCTTAGAACTGATAGCATATTTTTTTACGATCAGTGCTGTTATAAAATGAAAACATCCATACCAGAACCCATACTTACCCCTGAAGCATCCCATCTCTCCTGATATACCTCCCTATTTCCTTCAATCTCTGCAGAAGCTACACATAACAGAAACAAATTAACACCGGTTTGTGTTCCCAACTGTAGTGTACTGCCTAGTTATGGGACACTATACTTACACAACTGAGGTGGGGAGTGGGTCTGAACATAATCCTCCCATTGGCAAAGGAGGATTTGCTGTCACCTTTTTAAGTCACTGTAATGGTAATAGCATTGTTCATCCATGCACGAGATGCCAGCTGCAGTAGTGACAGCATTGGCTGAGCTATTCCAAGCCTCAGACTTGTACTGTCATTCAGTATAGTCAGTCTGGAGAAACATTCAGCTGTAATATTTAACAAGAAGTCAAACACAAAATCCTGGAATTCTCCTCACACTACCTCTGTGCTCTAAATGGAGCACCACTCTCACCATCTCCTGTCTTCTCAAAGATCTTTAGAAAATGGAAGGGAATTGGTGCCCAGGTCAAATCTCATGTGCTCCAGCCCATGTGCAATGGTAGCCAAGCTAGACGACTGCATGTGCATGACAGAAAACATAGAAATGGGTTAGAAGTGAATTAAGTATTAAGTTGACGATGTCCAGTTTAGGTGAAAAACATGGCAGTAAGACTTGGCCATGTGTGCTGATTGGTATATAAACAAACAGACCACAGCAACTCCAGCAAATGCTGGTTAATGTTGATATTTCAGTTACATTTCAAATTATGTTATAGGTTCATAGGTTGGTACTAGGCTATTGGCCCTAGGGCCTATACAAGCCTAGCCATAACAATTCCATGGATATTTCTTCCTACAATATTTACTTCCCTGGACCCCTGTCGAGCAGGGCGACTGACGTGATCCCCGGATGAGTATCCTATCTCCCATCCAAGCATCATGGTTCCTTTTGAAGAGGGCCAAGGAGGTGCTCCGCTTGACATGTATGGGCAGTCTGTTCCAGAGTATGGGGAGTCTCTGGGTCAGGAACCTATCCCTTCAGCATCTAAGCATGTATTCTGGGATGGTTGATAGCGTTCATAATATGGACAATGTCACAAACAAATATGACATGAAAATCTACATGGTGCTGTTGTTACTGAGTGTTGTCCTTAACGTAAATTTTAAGTACTACACAATGCCTTGATGGCATATAAAAGTTAACTGTATGTAATACCAGCTTGGAAATGAATCCATGAGAAAAAGTAACATTCACTCCTGAACATTGTGTATTAACTGTTAACACCACAGAAGAACTAACATTGCAAAGGTGTAAGCTGAGTGTTGAGGTATACTTTTATTTATTTATTTTACTTATTTTACATTTGTTGACCGGGCTAGTCTAACTGGATACATGTCCATTTTCAGTAGAGGCCCGGGAAGATAAGCTCCAACATTAAGGTAATGTAACAGGACTTCAAATAAAAGTAAAATTGTGAACAGTAAAGTATTACAAAGAATAAATGCAGTTCATAGCTAAAGGGTGTCTATTAATGAACTAAAGTAGCTTCAATAGCAAACAGATAAAAAAAAAACAATAATGGTACAAGGAAAAAAAATTAAGATTAAAGAAGGATCGGGTTAGCAAAGAAGTAACAAGACTAGAGAAGGACAAGTTCGGGTGTCGAGTCAGTAGTATTACCGTTAGGGTGTCGAGTCAGTAGTATTAAGTGCAGTATATACAAGAGGAATAATGATTGGCAATATTTGGACAAGAAAAAAGAGCGGAGGGGTCGATAGGTACCATCTGGTCTTTATGTTAGGCAAGGTTTGTGTGAAATGTCGTAGGTAGCATAAGTATTAACAAATACATAGACGAATATCAGGAAGTGTGAAATGTCAACGTTAGCACAGGAGTTAACACTGATGTAGAACAATATCAGTAGGTGGAGAGTGATTATAGAAAAAGAAGAGTAAGTTTAATGAAGTTAGAAGGAAATATAAAAACTACATTACTGACTATGAATGAATAGGATGTGACTGTGCTCTAGTGGGTAGTAGAGGGGGGAAAGGAAATATGATAGCTGGCAGGTGTTAATCTGGATTAGTACATGGGCATAACCAATGTTCTTTAAGGTGTAGTTTTAGCTGCTGTTTGAATAGTGATAAGGATGGAAGTAATTGTAGGTTGCTGGGGAGTTTGTTCCAACTCTTACCCACAGAATTTGCAAAGAGGGAGTCCCCAGATTTATTGAGGGATTTCAGGGTGGATATTTGTAGTTTATTTGCTGAGCGTCGGGTAGTAAGATTTCTATAAGGAGTTGTAATGCTACAAAGAATAGGAGTCCTATTTGTGTGAAAGAGAATCTTGTGGGTAATTGTAAGTTGCTGAAATAGTAGCTGGTTTTGGAGTTCAAGCCAGCCTAGTTGTTTGAGGTTTAAACAGTGATGAATTCTATATGGTGAACCAGTACCAAATGTTGTTGTAGGAGGTTGCTAGTTTGTTTAGGTTAGTTTTGGAAAGATTTGTATAGATAGATGAAGCTTAGAGGAGAGTAGACATCAGGTGAGCATGGGAAATGGTAGTTTTGGCTTCAGGGGTAAGGAAGGACTTTATCTTGTACAGTGAGCCCAGTTTTCTGTTAACAGTTTTAATTGTAGTGCTAATGTGTGTGTCAAAGTTGAGATTGTGATCTATAGTTACCAGAGCTTGGTGGTTGGATCAGGTGTAATTATAGTTCCATTGCTTGATTTGACTGTTAGGTCTATTGGATGGGACTTCTGTGAAGGAGCAAAAACAAGTAACTTGTTTTTTTTGGCATTTAGTAGGAGGCAACGTTGCAAAAACATTTTTCAACTGAGGTAAATGCTGACTGGGTGATAGATTGGAGCTTGGATGCTAAGGTGGCAGAACACACTAATGTGGAATCATCTGCATAATGTATGCAGGTAGATTGTGAAATATTTAGCTGTAGGTCATTGATAAAGATAGAGAAGAGGAGAGTTCCCAGGATGGAGCCTTGTGGGACCCGAAGAGTAATATGAAGAAGAGTAGAGAGGTTGTTGTTCCAGAGAACAGCTTGCTGTCTGTTTTCTAGGTAGGACTTGAACCACAGCAGTGTCTTTGTGTTGAGTGAGTATTGTTCTAGTATGTGTAGTAGCTAGTAATTACAGTTTAATACACACACACACACACACACACACACACACACATATATATATATATATATATATATATATATATATATATATATATATATATATATATATATATATATATATATATATATATGTATGGATCTATGTCAAAATAACAAATTACCATAATGCTGAGTTGCAAAACAGTGAGACAGAAATAAAAGAAAGTTTACATTCACAAACACTTGGATCATCATAAATTTTCACCATTAAAGCAGTCAGTTGGCCATTGTGGTGAACTTTGCCCTTTTCTCCACTGTAGTGTGATCTAGGAGTTGATATATTTAGTTAGGGGTGTATGGAAGGTATGGGAAGCATGGGTTTTATTTGTTTTGGTTTTATTTTACATTTTGTTGGCCGATTGTTTACTTTCCAAGGGAAAATTTATGATGATCTGGACATCAGTGAATATAAACTTTTGTTGTTTCTGTCTCAACATTTTGCAACTCAGTGTTATGGTAATTGATATTTTGACATAGATCCATATATATATATATATATATATATATATATATATATATATATATATATATATATATATATATATATATATATATATATATATATATATATATATATATATATGGGTCTATATCATATGAGAGAATCGCACAAATTGCGAACACTCATAAAATTGAACGTACCGGACCTCTAAGTGCTTTTTCTGAGATTGCGGTGCAGTGAAGAATAGGATATTTGCCCTTTCCTCACTGTAGTGCGATCTCGGAGTTGGATTATTTAGCGGGGGGTGTGGGGGCCTGTAGGAAGTTCGAGATCCAGTACATTCCATATTATGAGCATTCGAATTTGTGCGATTTGCTCATATGATATAGACCCTATATATATATATATATATATATATAAATATATATAGATATAGCTATTGATATATATATATATATATATATATATATATATATATATATATATATATATATATATATATATATATATATATAGAGCTATCGATATATATATATATATATATATATATATATATATATATACGTTTTGCAGTATATCGTATACTTGTATTGGAGTATTGAATTTGAGAAAATATGTTTCATGTGGAAATCCTGTCACAGAATTTGTTTCTTTTTGTAATATCTTCTATGCTAAGTGATGCTTGCTAAAGCCAGATTTATTTGCATGAATGACAGCAAAGTCTTAGCTCATGCGTGATTCTTTTCTGAGTTGTTGCTATAGGGCATGAAGTACAAGTACTTTACAGTTATTCCTGAATAGTCACAATGCCGCATGCCAACTATTGCACAAGTAATAAAAATTCACAATACAATTATTAATCTTATATGTGATGAGCTGTTGTTTTCAATGACTTGCTTATGTATTTTTGGTGTAACAAATATTCAGTAGTATATTGCTAATTTTATCACTTCATTCTCTTTATTACACGTGCTATTTATTTCTCAGCATGCACACAGAAGTGTGTTTTTTCTACAGTCATCGATATGAGCAGTGCAGATGACAAAGGTCACATTATCATGTTTAGCAGAAATAGAACACGATTGTATCACAACAATAACAGTATAGATTGCATTTGTAGTTCAGATTAAAGAAAAACAGGGATCACACATGTATTTTGTCACATAAAGGTAAACTATCCCGAATGTAAATTTAAACCCTGCACCTCTTATGCTGTTAGTTGGAGGATATTTTATCAAGACGTTGAGCCATTGAAGAAGTTACACAAAAGATGTATTTTCTGCATTAAGTAACTAAGAAAGGTATGCCATCACCAGTCTCATTTGCGAGACCGATGGCTGTTTTTGTACATACGAAATTAAATTTTGAGTTTTTGCTTTAGAAAGTGAACTGATTTTCACTGAAGGGTATCGTTGATGAGCACCAACACTCAGAAGCAAACATTGCCCAAAGGATGAAGCCAAAACAACAAATCTATGTCTATATTTCTATCTAGATCTAGATCTATAGGTAGATATATGTAGATAGATATATACATTTATATCATCTGTGTGTTTATATTTTTCATAAATGTGATGATTTATCAACTTTGTGGACCTATACAAGTGAAATTTTACATTAAGGATCCATACTTTCACAGAGATGACACCTTCACAAGATGTGAACACTCCAGCAATGGCATTATAATGAAACACTGGCATGATTAACATGTTTTGCCATGGCAAGACACCCATCCAAGTTATAGCCAGCTATAGACCCCCCCTCCAAGACTCAGGACACCCACTCCTCTTACCTGGATCTACTTGACTCCATTAAGGTACCCCCTAAAACCCTGATCCTTGGTGACTTCAACTACCCCACCATTAACTGGGTGAACTATTTCTGCACTAATGCTCTCACTCAACAATTCCTTGAATTCATCAGTTCTAATGCACTAGGTCAGTTTGTCCCATCCGCTACAAAGGTAGATAACATTCTAGACTGGGTTCTCCCCAACATGGGTGAGCATTGCAGCACTCCCATAGTATGTTTTCCCTGGTGAGATCAGATCATTGGACTAGGTCATTCAAAGTTTCTATCCCCCCAACCCCTCCCAACCATAATTGAGTTAAAAAACTTCTCAAAAGCTGACTACAACCACCTAAGGGAGGGTATCTGTAGCTTCACACCACCGACCCCTCAGAGGATGCAAACAACTATGCTGAACAGTACACCAATGAGTATACAAGCACCTGTATAACTGCATGGACTCAGCCATACCCAATAGAACTAAAACCTGCTATTCAAGGAAACACAAACCTGTTTGGTGGACATCCTCTATCAACAGGCTTTACAACAAATGGAAGAAACTGTTGCCCAACGGAAAAAGGAACATATTCCAAATTAGAAAAACTCCCTCCTTATCCTCAACAAGCAAATTAGATCCCTAGTGAAAGCCTCCATGGCCAATTATGAATCAAAACTAACCGAAACAAAGGGAAACCACAAAGCCTTCTTGAGATATGTCAGGAACCTCCATGGCAAAGCCCAAGTTTGTTCCTAATTAGTACTTAACAGTATCACTTACACCAGTCCTGTTGCCTTAGCCAACCTGCTAGCAGATAGCTTCAGCGCAAATGTCACCCCTCTGTCCCCCTCAAAGGCCCTTTTGACATCTCTGATACTTGTCCTGCACCTCGCAGCTCTGTAGATCAAGTGTTAAATCTCCTATCCAAGGCAAAGAACACAGCTTCCATGAGACCAGATAGTATCCCAGGCTGTATTCTGCACCATCTCCAACAAGAACTGGATTTGCCATTGAGCACTCTATTCATCCACAGCCTAAGTACAGGCTTCATTCCAGCAGAGTGGAGAACTGCCATTGTCATTCCCTTGCACAAAGGTGGCGCCACTACCGACCCTGGAAACTATTACCCCATTAGCTTGACAAGTCTGACCTGTAAAGCCATGAAGCATATTATTATGGATCTCATAAACAAGGACATAGGCAATCTCAAAGCACTTGACCCCCACCCAGTTTGGATTTATCAAGGGCAGATCTTGCCTGTTGAACCTGGTTGACTTCTTTGAGAATGTCACCAAGGCCCTGAATGAGGGAAAGTCAGAGCATACAGCTTATCTTGACTTGGCCAAGGCCTTTGACACAATCCCCCACTCAGGCATCATCGAAAAGCTTACACAACTTGGCATAAATCCCTGTCTCATCAGGTGGGTGGTCAACTTTATCACTGACAGGAACCACAAAGTCAAAATAGGAGGCTCCACTTCCAATAGCAGTTCCCCTGGGATCTGTCCTGGGACCCCTACTGTTTAGCATCTACTTTTCAGAGGTCCAGGCAAAGACAAAATGCCTACGGCTGACCAAGTTTGTTGATGACTGTAAGTTGGGTGCTGTCACTGACTCCCCAAATGATGTTAACATACTGAAAGAGGGTCTCACAGCATCTAATGACGTGTGCCAAAGTCATGGCCTCAAGCTAAACGCAAAAAAAATGTATCATCATACCATTCAGCAAAAACACGACCCCTATCGATTACCACATCAACGGCAACCCCCTTAACACATAACCTGTGGTGAGAGACCTGGGCAGTCAGGTTGATAACAACCTGACATTCGAGCATCATGTAGCGGAAATGGTCAGAAAAGTCTTTTACTTGGTTCATCTCATAAGTAAAGGGATTGCATCCAGAAAAAACGAGGTTATTACCTCACTATACTCCTCCCTCATTAGACCAATAATTGAGTATAACACCCCGTTTGGTATATACCTCTCCAAACATCTGCACCAATTGGAAAGGCCACTGAAATTCCTCACAAAGAGAATCCATGGCCTCCAACACCTGTCCCATGCAGACAGGCTGAAATCACTATCGCTCTATTTAGTATCATACAGATTGCTCAGGGATGATCTGTGTCTTGCCTACAAGGCAATCTTGGATACTGCCCAGCTAGAGATGCTCCATATCCATAAGTCTAACTCCTCACGCATTACCCGCTTGAAAGGCCTGAATCTAATATGCGTCATCAACAAAACCTGCTGGAGAGACAGGTTTGTATCCCAGAGGCTGCCCCATCTCTGGAATAGACTTCCCATATATATCAAGCAGAGCACCTCGCTGACCCTCTTCAAGCGCAACCTTGATGAGTGGATGAGAAACCACAAATTTGCCCTGGGGTTCCATCTGTGTCTCTCACTGATGGGGCAGCAGGTGCTGACTGAGGTTTGCTTTTAGGGATGAACTCTTGGCTAGGCTTGTAAGGGCTCCAGGGCTCCAGGGCCATTAGCCTAGTGACCTCCTATGATCCTATGAACATTCACAAACAAAATTAGAAAAAGCCAAACATGTGTTTGACATTGTACTTCTAACACTTCCATTTACTCTGCACTATACCCATATTGGCACACAGTTGCCATTTGTTGTGCCACGGTGCAGTTGTGTGACTCTGATCATTGCAGGAATGAAGATGGTAAAGCATGGGAGGTTACAAACAACGGTCTGCAAGAAAAGAGTTTCTTATTTTAGTTTGTGTGCATTATTTCATTGTATTACCTTTGTACCATGACCATATTATATTTTGTCTTAACTGTAATTTGTATGTTTGTGTCTTTCTAAGGTGTATATATGCTATGAATTACAGCAACTTTATCATCACGGGCACCTAATCTTCTAGTCAAAAGTTACCTAAAGTATGTATCAAGGTCCTGTCCTGACTCAGTAAATATAACTTAAACATTCTCTGAAAGGCATTTTTCTCTGATATATCCTCTGTAAGTGTACTTCTTATTAGGAGTGCTAAACAATTTATTTATTTATTTAACATTTCTTTACCAGGAAAGTCTGACTTGGAAGGAAGCAAATTTTCAATGGAGGCCCGGGGAGAAATGCTCCCAATGCATGTCTTT
>NC_056726.1:1540796718-1540814218 GCF_019279795.1 Protopterus annectens
TAAGAGTACACTAGGAACAGGCTCCAAACCTGGGACTAGACTATATGCTTTACTCTAGGTCCATAAATGTGTCTCCACACTAACCACTGCAGTGCACTGTGTCCCAGTTCTAGATGTCTGATACACTCACCCTTAAATGTTTGATATTCACACATACACACACACTTGGGAAAGACTGGCACAGATTTTCCTGCTGTTTTTCTTTACCCAAATTATAAGGTAATAGCTGCCACCAGTCAAAAACCACAATACCCTTCAAATGGAGTGTTCAGTTATATTGGATAAAATAGATATTGAAACAAATGGTAGCATGTATCCCTAGCAGTAAGTCTTTTCAGAGTGGCCCTGGTGTTATCACAATAAGCATAAACACTCTCAGGTTATTAAAATATTAACTAAATAACCAGCCGCAATGAAAGGTAGTAAAACATTTAATGATAAATAAAAGGAGTTAAAACATGTAAATACTGAATAACTGATTCCAATAAACATCAGAGTTTCACACACAGGAAATATGAAAATAATACCGTAGGACAGAGCTCACATTGATTTTAGAAAACCTCTAACTAATTAGCTGTAGTTTCATGACTATCTGAAGATTAACTGTCCATATCTAATCTAAATAACTCAGCAAGGCAAGATTATACTCTTACTTCTGCAAGGCAAGATGAAGAATTATGCCCACACATCAGGCTGTTGTCTGCCCTCAGCGACTGGAACACCTATTCTGGAAGCAAATAGATTACTACTGCTGAACAGATCTAGAAAATAACTTAACAACTAACTCAGAACCTGCTTTTATAGCAGACTTTTTTAAAAGTAACATTGTTTAACATTCAAACATCCTGTGCAAATCAGAGTGATAATCAAAAGACATTATTCACAAAAGTATAGCTAGTCATGCTGGCATAAGTAACACAGGGTAATTTACAATTATTAACAATCATTTTCAAAACTTCAGCAAGTCATGCTAGCACAGATATCAATATATAATATCCTCACAGGCTGCAACTAATAAAGTGTTTCTTAATGCCTCTATCTACATTTCTGGCTGATTGTGACATAATTGCTAAGCTGGGAAATTAAGCATAATAATTATGCCATTCTATATATAAAACCAAAATAACTATTACTAAGACATGCTTCTACAAAGATTTGTGAGGTTAGGTGCTGAAGCTCAAAATAAACAGTTGCAGAGGAGTTTTAAATCTGTCAAATTTAAAGTTGTTAGTAAGAGGCAGATATGTGACTGTAATGCTAGTTCAGTGAGTGAGAATTCTTTTATGATGTTTGTCCATGATAATTATCAAAGAATGATCATTTCTAATGTGAATTTCAGTTAAAGTAACATGCTGTTATTAATATGCAGTGTATAGAGCATAGTGATTACGCTCCAGTATTTAAAAAAAAGACAAGCCATTTAAGCACCAGAGTGGTGTCTAATCTAACCTTAACAAATGTTAAGCACCCCCACCTTAAGTTGTTAAGGTCAAGCATTCATCAGTATAATCTGCCTGTACTGAACAGCAAATAAGCAGTGGTGTGCAGAATCTATTCATTCAAAATTTGTGTTCAAATGTGTCCTAAGCTTTGTTGACTACAACTTTAGAAGGTGATGTTAAATGTTCTTTGATAGCAATAATGATGTAACTTATTATTTCTTTAGTTGTAATACCATGCATTTCATTATTTATGTATGCTGATGCCACAAAGCTGTATCTAAGTCTGGTAACAGTAAAAATCTCTTCAGCTACAGATGCAGCTACAGTTCAGTGTGTGTGAAGCAGCAATTCCTCTCCTGAATGCACAGTAACCTAGTCATTGCTAGTCTTTGTATTTATTCAATTCAATATAGCCTCAGCCTAGTTTCTACACAGTTTTTAGATTATTTATCCTATTTTTGGAATACAGGATGCATATTTCTTGTTAGTATCACTGTTTTTAATTACACAGGCTTGTAGAACCTGCATTCCATTATATGAGGGTAGCTTGTTTAATTTCTAACTCTGGTTGAGCTTGGTGTCACTTTCTTAGGTCAGCACAATTTTTAGATGTCCTGCTTAACTTGAAAATGTGGTTACTATACACTGTTAATCACGATTTCTATAACTTCTTGTACTAAAAGGTTAAAATTGTACTAAGTGTGCTCCTACATAATCAGTGAGGAAGTTTTTGTCTAAATTGTTGTATGATGCGAATGATATTTTAAACTGCATTTGTGTTTTTCTTTTTTACTTCCCCTGAAATGTTTTATTTTTACACTGTTGAGAATATCACTTATTTGTTTGTGATTTTTCTCTACTGCATTGTGCTTTATTTGTCTTGCTATTCTTTACAGATACTTCGCTCACTAATCTCTGTCCATCTTCTCTATAGCTGTCTTGATTTGCTCTCTACTCTTAATTGTTACATTGTTACTTTAGTGTAATCCATGTTGTATTCCTTATCCAGGAGGTAACTGCTACTTGTATCATCTGTACGGAACATCCCACAATCCTGACTGAATCTGAGAACCTCCTCCTTTCAGGCCAAACATTGCCTCAAGCATATACCTCCACAGCTCGAGGTATGTCACACTGTTAAAATTAACTTTTATTCTCCTTTTGAAATCTAATAATGGTTTCTATGCACACCACCAAAGACCCTTACCCCCCTGTGTTCTACTGCTATAAAACCACTTAGTCTTTAGACTGCTCTCCTTCACCCCACTCTTCACTATATTTTCTCTCTTGCGCTCTACTTATACACTCAACTTTCCCTCTCCATTTGCAGTGTCTCGGCCATCTCCACTCTGTTTTTGCTCTTGTAAAATGTTTTTTTTTATTTCTACCTACCTCCACTTTTAATCCTCTGTTTATTCTTCCTGAATTCATCTCCCCATTATATTATACCCTCACTTTCTGTAATTCTGCAGGCAACATCTGTACTTTTCCTCCCTCTCTAATCCAACTCTAGTGCTTTAAGTAATTATACCCTATTTCCCTGCTCTAAACTGATTTTTATTGTTTTATGTTACTCTTTTCTCTGCACACTAATCCCCCCCTTGACTTATACTATTCCTGACTCCCTAAACTATTTTCTTTCCTCTGCAAGCAGTTAAAATCATTTAATGCCTCTCAGATTGTTTTTTGTCTTCTGATTTTCTGGACTGAGACTTGGTCCAAACTGCTCCATTCACCCTCGCTACACTAGGGATCACTCCGCTCCCCTACCCTACCCCCATTCTCACCTACCCCTCTTTCATTTGACTTATACTCTGCACACATTGACCACATCCCCTCCCCTTCCTACCTCATTTGACTTATACTATGTACACATTGACCACACCCCTTCCCCTCCTATCTACCTCTAACATCCTCCAATCAACAAACACTTCCTCTTACATTCAGACAACCAATCCTATTTACACATTGCACTTCATAACTCCCACCACTTGTCTAAACCCACAACTTTTGCCACACTATGCTTGCTCCAAAGTTATATATCTCCCACACCTTAATTCTTATTGTCCTCACTACCCCCATCTTTTGCCTTAACTACACTGCCATCTCTTATCTGTAAATACTCCCACCAAGAATTAATACACCTACTTCTACCTATCCACATTTTACTCCCTCTGCTTCACGCACCTTCACTATTGCCCCATCCCTATGTCTTCACTATAACATTACTCTGCACAAATTTGAGATATTCTCCCTATCTACATTCCCCATCAAAATGAGAACAGAACATTTCCATCAACATAATCTGCCTACTTACCTCAGTCTATTCATTTTCAATTTATTACTCTCAGGTGATATGCGCCCTAACCCTGGGCTACTCTTAGCTCCTCTCTCACCTCACATCCCAATCCTTTACCCCTCATTCTCCATCTCAGATTCCCACACCTATATATGCTAAGAATATATCCATCCTATCCATGAACATTCAAAGTATCTTGAATAAAATCTCCCCTATCCATGCCAGGATCTCATTATATACCCCTGACATCCTCTGCATCTCTGAAACTTGACTTAAACCTCATATAGCTGATGCAGAGATCCTTCCACCAGGTTATAACATACTCCACCAAGATCGGCTTAAGAAGAAAGGTGATGGTGCTGCTGTTTTCTACTCTAACCGGATCACTCTCCAAACCCTTGGCATCTCTTCCTCTGACTTTCATCCAGCTGAAATTCTCATCACAAGTTATCAGTTCAACAAATAAAAACAATTGGCTATTGCCTCTATCTATATCCCCCCTGGTAAACTAGTAACAAATATAAAAACTGTTTAAAGACAAAAAAGCAGGCTTCATTGACACAAAACACATGGTTTTACTGACAGTACAGGTAAGCACTTTCGTCAGTTATAATAATCCAACTTCTTCAGACAAAGAAATTCAACACACCCTAACCTTATATACTATCCATTAAATTACCCTAATCAATTATACCTCTTAATTAAATCTAATTATCAAATCGTATTCATTACACTAAGAAGTTAATACAAACTGTATACTCATCCATTGTGATATCATAAAATTAAATTAAAAACGATACCATGAGTACGAAACATATATACATTTAACATTTAAAACCTTCAAATATTTAAAAATTCAAAACAAACATCACAAACACTCATATTAGCTATATAGCATTCTAACTGTAATACAAGATGGAAATTACAACAGCCTTGGACAAGACTGACTATAAACAGTCCTAAACCTATATGAAAGAACACTAACTGATAGACTCAGGTCCCATTTTAAAATCTTATACACATCAAATAATAAGCCAGACCATGCATCATATAGATAAATAAATATACAGATACACTTAAATAAACAAGTCCCTATCTAACACGTGCCTTTAATTTAAGCAAACATTTGATAGATAAAAAGTCATCGAGACCTGGAAAGGTATGTGCTGAAGTATGAACTTACCACATTAGCTCACACTCCTTAAGTCTCAATTCCCATGGTCCCCCTCTCATGTCTTGATCCACTTGCTGTAACACTATAAACTTAAATTGATGCAAATGGTATTTTAAAACATGTCTAGCTAATGCATTGGTGGTGATGCTCTTACTGATACTATAACAATGCTCATATATACTTTGCTTGATTTTTCTCTCGTTTTTTCCGATATAATAAACTTTGCATTGTTCACAAAGAGCACCATATACCACACCCTGAGAATCTCAATTAAATTTACCTTGTATAGAATAAACTTTATCTCTAATTTGTACTTTATCAACTGTTTTAATGTATTTACACTGGGGACATCTACCACATTTCATCATCCTAATGCCTCATTTGGTCAATTTTCTCTTTTTCTCAACCAGGCATTTAAGATTTGCACCTCTTTTATATGTTATTAGAGGTGCCTGGCCTAATTTTTTATTAAGGCTATTGTCTTCATTAATGAAAGTCCAATTTTTAGTTATAATATGTCGAATATTTTTTGAGTCCAGGGAATATGTGGTAAGGAATATTGCTTCAATTCCCACGTTTACCTCAGCAGTCCTAACCGGAATTGATTCATTCCACAACTCATGTTCCAATTTATATCCCTTCTGTACAATAGGATGAAAATAACCTATTAACCTTTTGTTATTTATTTCTTCAAATATTAGGTCAAGGAAACCTAATGGGTATCCCCTTTTCAAAAACATGGACTTTAATAGGGCACACTCAGTCAAGAAGTCATGGTAACTAGACACCATCCTAGCTGCCCTTACTGCCTGATCTTTGACTACAGCCCTTTTCTGATGGTATGGATGGCTACTTGTGAATGGAGAAATGCATTTGAGTAGGAAGGCTTTCTGAAAATAGAGGTCCTATATCTACCATTTAAACTATCCTTCATCAAATAAACATCCAGAAAGCTTATTTCTTTTGTACCCACCTGGAATGTGAATTCCAGAAAACTGGTTAAAGATGAAATAGCTGTAATAAAAGTCTCAATTTGACCGGCTTCTCCATTCCATACAAAACACATATCATCCTGGTACCTCATGTACCAGACAACTTGTTTCTTAAACAGTGAGTTATTAAATAAATAAACTCTCTCCCAGAAAGCCATTACGCAGTGAGCAAAACTACTACCACAAGGTGATTCCATCGCTATACCACTATTTTGTAAGAAGAGTTCCCCATTGAACCATAAAAAAATGTTAGCTAAAACAAGTTCTATCAAGGTTTCGATAACATTAATATCTTTATCATCCATACCTTTCATATGCAAAAAATCTCTAACCCATTCTATGCCCAAAGAATGTGGAATGACTGTGTAGAGATCTTTGATGTCTACAATAAGAAAGATAAAGTTGTCATTAAATTCCAGCCTATTAATACTTTCAAGAAAACTTCACGAGTCATGACATATTTGTGATTCAGACTTTACATATGGATTCAATTTATAACCTACATACTTAGCACTTGCATATGTGATGGATCTCCTCCCATCTACTATAGGCCTGAATGGAGGATTCCTTAGATCTCTGTGTAACTTTGGGGCACTGAAAAGTGTTGGTGTAATAGGTGCTGACATTGTTAAAAAATGCAGAGTGTCTAAATCAATATTCCCTTCTAAAAATAAATCATTCAACACATTAACTTTGTTGTATGCGATATTCATCTCATTAAGGCTCACCCACTCATACACGTTAGTCTCCAAGTATTCCCCCATTCTGGTAAGATAGTCAATTTGATTCATAAAAACAAGTCCCCCACCCTTGTTGGGTTTCATAACCCGTATGTTACATGAATTAAGTAGCCTAATGAAGTTGAGTTCATGAGTAGAAATATTTTTCTTAACATTTCTAACATTATTGCTCTTGTCTAACAAGGATCTAATGTCCATCTCACAAACCTTTTCTAACAGTGCTAAAGTTTCATGTAAAGGTGGGTTAACTAAGCTCAAAATCCTCAAATTATTAGTAAGTGCAGAGTTAGCTCCCATTAAACATGTTAAATTAAGCTTACATACATACATCTTTAAATCCAAGATAGTTCTAACAATATCTGCCCCCCTATCTGGAACAAATGAAAGTCCGTTAGCGAAAAAGTTGACTAAATCTTCTTCTATGTAAAGGGAGCTAAAATTATAGATTTTAAAGTCACCTTCCGCACTTACTAAAATTTGCAAAGAATCCTGAATCATCTCCTTCTCCGGTTCTGCTGTTTCTTGCGTTGCCCTTGGGCTCCATTGCTGTTCCATTGATTGTAGTTCTGCTGATTGTCATAACTGCTCCGAAAACCCTGTTGATTGTCAGGATTAAGCTGGTCATTGGAGCTATCATTACTATTAGAGTTATTTTGTTCAGACGCTTGTGTTTGCCGCTGATTATTCTGAATCAGCTCACTTCAGTAAACTGTGGAAATGTCAGCCCCATTTTCCATTCTTTCTGGGCTGCCAATTCTCCCCACATCATCTCAGGGGCTCTGATTAGCTAGACTCCCATCAAGCAAGTCCAAATGAGGTACCAGGGGAGGGGAGGATATGCAATACCTTTTGCATAATCGTTAAGGTCTCTAGAAATCTTTTTCTTTTTTGTTTCAATAAACTTGACTAGACTGGCTTCGATACTAGAAAAAGTCCACCCATATTCAAACCTATATCTATCAAAATCTCCATTTGTTGTGATAGCGTGCTCTAACAGTTCAAGTTCAGTTTTTAAATTGTCAGTTTGTGCCCCATATTGTCTAATAAGCACACTCAAAAAGTCGATACCTTGTTGGTCAAACAACCCAATCAGTTCATGGTGAAACATCAAGTTATTAATAAGGCCGGCTGGATATCTCCACTGTCGCAAGCCTTTGGGCACTATCTTTTTGGAAATACATTCTTGCAAATATGATACTTCTAACTGAAGCTTACGGCATTTATAAAGTTTTTGATCAAAGTCATTCAATTGACCAGTAATGGAGTTAGTGTTAGAACCATTTACATTCCCCATGGTTAATCCATTCACGTTCCCATTATTGAAAAAGGAAATGTCTCATAAGTAATCATTCATACTGGGAAGAGAACAACCTCCCATAATATTAGAAGCACTAGGACTCTGTGCTTCAGCAGAGTGGTGATGATCCACATCACTGTGAGAATTAACCTCACCGATCAAATTACTTAATGGTGCACTCGAAACATTAGAATATGGTAACATCTGCTCATTCTGTTCAATGGTATTGTTTTTAATTTAATTTTATGATATGACAGTGGATGAGTATACAGTTTGTATTAACTTCTTAGTGCAATGAATACGATTTGATAATTAGTTTTAATTATGAGGTATAATTGATTAGGCTAATTTAATGCATAGTATATAAGGTTAGGGTGTGTTGAATTTGTTTGTCTGAAGAAGTTGGATTATTATAACCAACGAAAGCACTTACCTGTACCGTCAATAAAACAGTGTGTTTTGTGTCAACGAAGCCTGCTTTTTTGTCTTTAAACAGTTTTTATATTTGTTACTAGTTTTTGTGGTTTTGTGATGGCAAGTAGCATGGGGACACCATCTCAAACACTGTTTTCTGTAGAAAACAGCACATCGAATCCATCGGAAGAAGCTCCGGAGACGAATGTCACAGCAATCTTACAGCCTTGGTCCAAGAGCTCATGAAAAGAGTCGATAATTTAACTCAACATATTGAGGAGAGTAACAATGTAACAAGGCGTAATATAACTGCTAATTTGGTTAGTCAACGGAATGAGCAGATGTTACCATATTCTAATGTTTCGAGTGCACTATTAAGTAATTCGATCTCAATGATCTCCAGGTCTCAATGACTTTTTATCTATCAAATGTTTGCTTAAATTAAAGGCACGTGTTAGATAGGGACTTTTTTATTTAAGTGTATCTATATGTTTATTTATCTATATGATGCATGGTCTGGTTTATTATTTATTATTTGATGTGTATAAGATTTTAAAATGGGACCTGAGTCTTTCAGTTAGTATTCTTTCATATAGGTTTAGGACTGTTTATAGTCACTCTTGTCCAAGGCTGTTGTAATTCCCATATTCTATTACAATTAGAATGCTAGATAGCTAATATGAGTGTTTGTGATGTTTGTTTTGAATTTTTAAATATTTGAAGGTTTTAAATGTTAAATTTATATATGTTTCATACTCATGGTATTATTTTTAATTTAATTTTATGATATCACAATGGATGAGTATACAGTTTGTAGTAACTTCTTAGTGTAATGAATATGATTTGATAATTAGTTTTAATTAAGAGTAGGGTAATTTAATGGATAGTATATAAGGTTAGGGTGTGTTGAATTTCTTTGTCTGAAGAAGTTGGATTATTATAACCGACGAAAGTGCTTACCTGTACCGTCAATAAAACAGTGTGTTTTGTGTCAACAAAGCCTGCTTTTCTGTCTTTAAACTATATTATCCCTGGTAACAACATCCTTTCCCTGAAGCTCTTTCTCTCTTGGATCTTGCAGACTATCATTTATGAAACTGTTATCTTAGGAAATGTCAACATCAGCTGGAAATGTCTCAACACTGATCCCCAAACACCTCCATCAACCTCTTTGGTTTCTCCCAAATAATCTCTACCTCTGCTCACCTAAATAAAAGCACCAACCATGGCTGCACTGTAGATTGGGTCCTCACCTCCAATCCAAATTTATATCCCAGCTCCTCCAAACTGCCTGATACCCTAAGTGATCATCATCCAACCTATATATCTTGACACTCTACTCAACTATACAAACTCCAGCATTATAAAGACTGCTGCAGTCTCTCTAATTTTAACCTAGAAATATTCAATGAGCAGTTCTCTTCAATCAACTTGTCCCTCCTCCACAATCTTCCCCTTGAAGCTGTCCTGGCTTTCAACAAAATCTTTCTAGACACACTAAACTCCCTATCCCCTATTAGGAAACTAAGAATCAAAACCCTCTATGCCTCCTGGCTGATCCAAGGCATCCGAGCTCTCATGAATAAGAGGGATGGTGTATGGAAAAAATGGAAGAGATCCAAATCCCTCGCTGATCTCCTAACCTACAGAGAGCTCTGCAACTTAACAAAAAAAAAAAGGTAACCTTCGATAAACAAAACTTCTTTAATAAACCACTCAACAATCCCCACACCAACCCTCAAAAATTCCATTGAACAACCTGCTACATCCTGGTAGCCTATCCCCAACCAACCCCTGCCCTAATAGCTCTGCCTCTGATACTGCTTCCTTCCTTAATACCTTTTTATCAATACTATCTGCAACCTTACCAAGAAAGACAATATCACTCATTCCACATCTTACTCTCCTACTCCAGCTTCCACCTTTTCTCTTAATCCCATCACCACAGCTTATATTAAATTCCTTCTTAGTAAACTTAAAACTTGCTATTCATCATTTGACAATCTACCCCCGCAATTCTTAAAAATTGCTACTAATTCTATTACTTTCCCCATCTCCATCTTAGTAAACAGATCCATTTAAGAAAACATCGTGCCTAACTTCTGGAAAAAATTCTATGTCATCCTCCTACATAAAGGAGGTAACTCAACTCACCCCCTAATTTCAGACCAATTGCCATCGTATCTCTCCTGTCAAAAATTATAGAAAAATCCATCCACAAATAGCTTCTTGAACACCTTCTACAAGAAATTCTCACATCATGGGATAATTAGCTAGGCTTGAAATGGTCCACAAGGGCAGTTAGCCTAGTATGAGCCTATGAACCTCTGAACATCCACACAGCTACTGCTCTGACATCCTTCATAAATACTATCACAAATTCACACAACACCAATAAGTTAGTTTCCTGCTAGTTTCTTGACCTCTCCAAAGCCTTTGATACTGTTTCCCATAGACTATTTCTATCCAAACTAACTTCACTTAACCTCTCTAACTCTGCCCTATCTTGGTTTTCCAGCTACCTCTCCAATAGATTCCAGGCAGTGAAATTGCAAGCCAATATCTCTCCCTTCCTACCTGTTCAAACCCCAAGGTTCCATCCTGGGACCCCTACTTTTTAATGCTTTTATCAATGACTTCCATTCTTCCTGTCCACTGTCTACCACCATTCAGTATGCTGATGAGTATACTATCATCTCCTACTCAGACATCACTCATCTTCACACCCTCACCCAAGAATCACTTTATGGAGTCAAAAGATGTTTCACTTCCAACCAACTGATACTTAACCAAAGAAAACCAAAGTTCTCTTACTCCTACCTACAACTCTCCAGCATCACAGAGCCACCTTTACTGTCTCCTCTTTGAACAACCCACTCATCTCTACTGGACCTCACACTAAACATCTAGGTGTTATCAGCGATGACCAACTTAAGGTTGATCTCCGTACTCAACACTGGATTAAAAAGATGCATCAAAAGCTGAGGTTGTTACAAAAACATCAAAAATTGCTCTCAAATGCTTCAAGACTCTCTCTAGCACAAGATTTTCTACTTCCCGCATTACTATATGCAGCCCCTGTACTCATAAATCTCCAATCCAATCTTCTGTCTAAACTGGAACTTACCTATAATAAAATTGCTAGATTTGCCTCCAGCCTACATTACCACACCCACCACTGCATTGGCTAGAATTTCATCACCAAACTCTACTACCCCAGCTTCTCATGGCACACTCTATCTTACATGATCCCTCCTTCTGCCCCACTCTATCTACTCTAATCCAACCATACTCCCTAAACATGCTCTCCGTAGCTCTCAACAGTATCTACTCCATGTCTATAAGCCCAACAAAAATATTGGTAAACTTGTCTACAACTACTCTGTAGCAAATGCCTGGAATAAGCATCTTTTAAGTCTCAGATCTATCATTAATTCTGATTCCTTTAAAATAACTTTGAAAGAAAGCCTCTACAAATCTTGGTCCTGCCCATGCAATAACCCCACTTCACATAACTTTCACCTCCTATAAAATTGCTACCTCTATGTCCTGAATTAATATACTGTGCCTCTTGTAAAACTTTGATGCAAAAATCTGGACATTCTGCAAAAATCTATACAGTTGAGAGGGATGCTTGGGAGGGGATTTGCATGTGCTTGACTTTTTCCCTTTAGAAAAAAGCATAGTATGAAATAAAGAGAAAAAAGGCAATACATAATTTTAGCATATACAGCCAGAAATATACAGTAGGATTCAGCACATTGGTAAATGACATGTGTATTACTTTGTTATAGACAGCCTAACGTGTTTGCTAATCACAATACAAAATAAACTGTGTTCCGGGAAGGAATATAGTTATCTGAGTAGTAAATGGTCTATTTTTTACCTAAGGATTAGATTTTGATATATGTGCTACATTTACCCTTAAAGTCAAGTCCTATTTTGTATACAAGAAAATGAGCTGAAGGGAAGCCTGCAGCAAAAGGGTAGGCTGCTGAACTCGAACTGACATCTTATTTGAAATAACAACTGCACTTTGTGTTGTTGCATGCAAGCCTGGCTTAGTAAGGCGCGGCCAATTTTATGTGTACTGGAAGTGATATTTACTACAAGTTGTCTCCAGTGAGCAAGAAAAAGGCCTAAACACCAACATTTCCTGTGGCACTTGGTCTGCTCGTCACAGTGGAAACCTGTTTGTCTTGCAAATTATCTCTGTGCTTACACGGCAACAAACAAGTAGTTCATATTTAAGTTCACTACTAAATTTCTGTGTACAGCATATTTAAATTGCTAACTCTTGCAATGTACTGTGCCAGAATAAAATGTATCAGCATTATTACAAAGGGAACCAAATACCTTTTCCAGGAGCATCATTTTGTCTGAAACTGTCACTCAGATATTTACTTCTGGCAGCAAAGTATGTAGCAGAAGCAGTACTACAGGTTTGTACAGGCCTGGGATGATGAAACCATAATTAAGTTACAGGATGAAACTTTTAACTTAAAAGTTAGTCTACGTCTCTGTCATCACTTGTACTCATTACGTTTGTGTAATGTCTGGAAAGATGACTTTGAAAATACTGCCAGCAGAAATGCGTTTTTCTTCAGATGGAAGCGGAGTTCTGTCTTCATGATAAGTGTGAAGAGTTTAGAAATCCACGTGGAGTGCAGAGTACTGTAATTGCTTTCCTGGATTAAAGCAAATAATAATTTCAGATGATCTGGGAACTCAGTGAGGGTTTATATCAAGCACTGCCCACTGGAAGAAGGGCATGGGTATATCACCCAGTATACATGGCAGAAACAGGTTATTAAAAAGGATGGAAAATGCATATCCACAGCTTGTGGGGTTTGGCTTTATTGGCCTGAAGGTATCCATAAAGACTTAAAAAGTATAAAACAAAAAGTCATGGGTATTTAAAAGGCATGTAGTTAAATCACTGTATGTCCTCAAGGGATCATTTGCATATATCCCATGGCCTCCATTATAGAAGGTTTAAGGTCTTTTTTCTTGCAGTTTTTTACTAGATAGATATATGAGTGTGTGTGTATGTGTGTGCAAATATTGTAACATAGTAACTGACAACCCTTGGACTAAGATCGAAAGCACACCTCTTAGGTTCATGAGTTCATAGATGTATGATTGGCTAATGACCACTAGAGCCCTTTGTACACCTAGCCATGCAACAAAAATGTATACAGTGAATTACTGTGCCTTAGAAGTTATTTTAAGGAGGGGTGAATGTTAGTTATGGAATAATTTAACATCTGCCTCTGCCTATCAAGGATGAAAGTATCAGAGCAGGGGTGAATTTCTGATTTCCCATCCACTGGTGCACGTTCTATTTGAATAGTGTTAGGGAAGGGCACTGCTTCACATGTATGAGGAGCCAATTCCAGAGAATGGTTACTCTCTGAGATACATCCCTGTGTCTCCAACATGTTTTATTTAAGTCAGAGTCAAAGTTTAAATCCTTAGATCTAGTAGTTCTGGTGCAATTTGTTTTGTGGCTATGTATATGACCCATCAGAGTGGGATCTAAGGATACCTTGTAGAGGGAACATACTGATGAGCACAGAATTGTGTGTGTGTGTGTTAACAGGCTGAAGTGGGCAGTCAAATTACCTCTATGGCAATTAATGGGAATCATCTGCATTTGGCAGCTGTGTTTGGGCTACTACTACTCCTGCTAAGGTCTGATTCTAGAGGTTTGATATAGGAAGCACAGAGGAGTTTTCAAGGAGGGATGGGGATCCCTGAAAGGAGACATCTGGAGGAGATAACTGAAGCCAGAAATGGGTAAAGGCTGTTATTCCGCATAGTGAAGAAAGTCTTGTGAAGTAATTTAAACTACTTGCTTGTTTAATTGAAGACAATGAAAGTGTATAAGCAGTGAAAAGGGTAAATTAAAATGATGATTTTTTTCTGTGTGCTGTTTCCACATCTGCTTCCTGATGCTTGAGCCACCCCTTATTTAACTCCAGCCAATTCTTTCCCTAGCTGCAGAGCCATCTAGTGGAGTTATCTTCCTGGAAATCACTGGGGAATTTGCTGTTCTGACCAGCATCCCCATAATAACATCATATTTTGTATGAAAGCCTGATGACTTCCATTGGATGGAGATATGGCCACCTACATCACTATAGGAACAGTTTGTTGCACTGGTACCTCTATTTCTGATGATTCTTTTAGCTTCTGCTGCTACTATTTCCCACATTTTTTCAGAAAACTAACTTTCTTTCTTCTTTGTAAATATATCTGTTTAAACATGAGCAATTGTTAAAGTAATAATATCACAGACAGACCATTACATAAAAACACAAATAAGAAACTTAACCAAACTAGAGTTTTCACTGTGTAATACATTAAACCTCCTGTAATGTCTACATGCAAATGACCCTTAAAGAAAAACTATACCTTACAACTTAAAAAACATGTTTTTTTTCATTTTATTTTTATTTTCTGGGTTATTTTAAGGCCTCAAAATAACTCCAAGTGCTTATTTTCCAATTTTTAATATGTTTCCCAACAAACAGCAGACGATGGGGCCTGCCTTGGTAACGGGATCTTGTTTTCTTGCCTTCATGCCTTCTTCCTGGAATATATTTCAAGTCCTCTTTATATAAGTCATGCTAAACATAAGGAAGTGACAAGTGGAGTACCACAGGGCTCAGTCCTGGGTCCACTCCTGTTTGGCATCTACTTCTCAGAAGTCCAGGCTAATACAGCAGGTCTTTGGCTAATGAAGTTCACAGACGACTGCAAACTAGGTGCCATAATAGAATCACCTAATGATGTGGACATTCTGCAAAGGGGCCTCACTGAGGCAGATGCTTGGTGTCAAAGTCATGGCCTCAAGCTCAATGTCAAAAAGTGCATTGTCATCTCCTTTGGGAAAAACACTGTACCCATGAATTATCGCATAGGCGTAGCCTACTAAACACTGAAAGTATGATCAGAAACCTTGGTACACAGGTGGACAGTAGTCTCTCCTTTGATAATCACATAACCACAGTAGTCAGGAAATCCTTCTATGTGGCACACCTCATCACAAAGGGGTTCACCTCCAGAAAATAAGAGCTCATTTTTCCTCTCTACTCATCTATCATCAAACCCAATATAGAGTATAACACCCTATTTGGCATGTACCTCGCAAGACATCTACAAGAATTAGAAAAGTCACAGAAAATACCTCACAAAGAGGCATACCGGCCTCAAACAGATGCCATATGCAGACCATCTCAAAAAACTCCAGCTCTACTCCAATGCATATCACCTACTCAGAGGTGACCTCTGCTTAATATACAAAGCAGATCTGTTGGGCATGCTACACTTAAAGAAACCCCAATTCCTCTGAACCATATGCTCCAGGGACCTAAACCTTGCCACCACAAAAAACAGAACATGCTGGAGGGATAGATTCCTGCCCCAAAAACTTCCCATGCTCTGGAGCAAACTATCCATTCATGTTAAGTAAAGCTCCTCATTAGCCCTCTTAAGAAAAATCTAGACAATTGGATGGGAAATAGGAAATTCACCTCCGGATCACTTCTGTGGCTCTGCTAGACAAGAGCGCAGGAAAATAACTTTCTTGGGTGGTGAAAGCCAGGGAACTTTTTTGGCTATGCTTATATAGGCCCCAGAGCTGATAGCCTAGTACCTACCTGTGAACCTATGAACTTATATGTGGTGTTGTTTTCTCATGTCATTAAAATAGAATAGCAGGACTGTGAAGCACTGTCATTTAACACACCTTCTGTAACAGGGCTTTCCCTGACTGAGCCTCATTTATGTGTCTATCAGAGCTAGTGTTGCCACCCCTCCATTTTTTTTCTGAACTTTCCAGAAATCAAACTGATTCTCTAGTAGTCTGGAAAACACTGTGCAAACTCCGGTATCCTGTTTCAAAAAGGAAACAGACTATCAGAGTTTGTAAATCGGCTGATTTACTATGCTTTTTTACAGAAAAGCATAGTAAATCAGCTGAAAGCACAAAGCAGGAATGGGAAAAAAGTGATGTTCCCCGCCAGGTGATTTCGCTCTGACATCACAAAATGGGCAGGGCATGGGCAGGAGAGGGGTGGGATGGGCAGGGTTACTTGTGACGCGAGGGGTGTGGCTTTACTCCAGTTTTAGCCACAGCGATAGGTGGCAACCCTAACCAGAGCTTGTTCTATGCTATAAATAGCTGTTAACTACTTCTAGCAAAAGACTAGGTAAATTGCAAACTTTTCTAAAGGAATAATTTTGTAGTTCTAAAAGAATTGACAGACCTTTCCCCCCACACTCTCATTCTGAGGTGTAAAAGCTCTCACTGCAGTAAACGATCCTTGCTGTGTCACCATAAGTATTAGGACTCCAAAGTAAGTCTGCCTGCTTTTTCTCAATACCTTAAGTGGGAATTTTCTTCTCTCTCATGAATGATGTAGAATTGAAATGAGCTTTACTAGTTCCTTAATTATTTCTGTCATGCACACCCCCTTTTTTCTATTTCATATTTATTTATACTTTGGTAACCAGGAAAGTGAATTGGTCCCAGGACCCTTTTCAGCCACAATTTGGACTACTTGGCAAGTATAATAACAAGTAATAAATGCAATTAACAATAAAAGAAAAATACTGACATTGAGACACTGACAAGAACTGCATATGCAACACATAGTCAGTGTGTGGCAGTGAATAAGTAAAACATTAGGCAACATTTACTAGAATGTATACATTAATAATGCTTAAGTCCACTATGCTAACTTTATTATAAATAATTAATTGTATGCACTCATATTGCACACACACACACACACACACACACACACACACACACACACACACACACACACACACACGTATATCTCAAATATGTGTGTGTATGTCCTTGTGCATATGTGTATACAGTACACAAACGCACACACACACACACACACACACACACACACACACACACACACACACATATATATATGTATATCTATTGGTCTACTTCTAAACTTCAAAGTTTCAAAACTTTGTATTTCTTATGGTCAAGACCATCAGATCAAAGTTTTAAAACTTGGAACTGTTTAAATGAAGATCACTGTACAGTGTGAAATGGTATATTTACCATTTTCCTATCTGTAGTGCAGTGTCAGAGTTGGCATATTTAATT